>NC_092742.1:118667725-118967725 GCF_047496795.1 Chiloscyllium punctatum
ATTATGATCATCCCTAACTCACTGCATCACACATCCTTGAAGACTTCGACAACCCATTCTGTTCGAGACTCCCAATGATCTGTTAATTCATTACTTCACCTGTGTGGCTGCTTTTACAGTTGTCAAAGCAACATTTTCTGAAATTCGCAGCCAAACCCTCACAGGTTTGCTTTCCTCCTTTAAGACATTCCTCAAAGTCTGCTTATTTGGCAATGCTTTTGGTCACCTGACCTAATATCATCAGTCTCTGACCTTATGTCTAAAGTTCCCAATAATATTTTTGTGAAATTATAAGGATAATAAAACTACAAACTGTTCTTGATTTGGAAATTACCTTCAAATCATCACTGTTGCTGTAATGAATACTCTGTCATGTCTCTTACCCAACCACACTGTGGGAGCACCTTCACCACATAAACTGCAGCTGTACAAGAAAGTCAAACATCACCCTCTCCATAGGCAACAGGGCTTTGACATTCATCACTGGTTTCTGTGGAAGGAGAAACACAGTTGATGTTTCAGGGAGTGCAAAACAGATTACAGGGAATGAAAATGATGCAGAATTTGAGTGTCAGAAATGGAAGGAAAATACACTTGCTTATTGGAAAAAAAGAATTCTTGACTGTCAAATATTTTCCAGAAAAAATTAATAAGCAGCACATGGTCAGGGGCTGGGCAGCAGAGAAAAATTAACTTACAAAAATGTCTGTAAAAGTAATCGTGAAATACTAAACAGACCAAAAATACACCCATTGTTCGATACTGAGCAAGCTAGATATTGACAAAGTGGTCATAAGGGAGCCCAGAGATGAAGCAGAGCTGTATAAGCTGTTATGATCCCACAGTCATAGAGATGTATAGCACCGACAAAGACCTTTCGGTTTAACTCATCCATGCCAACCCGGTATCCGAACCTCATCTATTCCCATTTCCCAGCACTTGGCCCATATCCCTGTAAACGCTTCCTAATCATATCATGTGTCTATTTAGATGCCTTCAACAAGTTTTAATTGTACTAGCCTCCACCACTTCCTCTGGCAGCTCATTCCACCCACCGCATGAAAGAGTTGCTCTTTAGCCCCCTTTGAATTTTTGCCCGTTCACCCTAAAGCAATGTCCTCTACTTTTGGACACCACTACTCCAGGGAAAACACCTTATTCATTTACCCTGTTCATGCTCCTCATGATTGTATAAACCTCCATAACATCACCACTCAGCCTATGGCACTCCAGGGAAAACAGCCCCAGCCTTTTATGCCTCATCCTGTAGCTCAAATCCTCCAACCCCAACAACATCCTTGTCAGTCTTTTTTGAAACCTTTCAAGTTTCACAGCACCCTTCTGATAGGAGGCAGGCCAGAACTGCACACAATATTCCAAAAGTGGCCTAACGAATGTCCTGTACAGCAACATGACCTCCCACATCCTATACTCAATGCTCTAACCAATAAAGGAAAATACACTGAACACCTTCTTCATCATCCTATCTACCTGCAACTTGACTTGCAAGGACTATGATCCTGCAGTCCAAGGTCTCTTTGTTCTGCAAGCGTCTCCAGGGCCTTGCCATTCAGTGTATAAGTCCTGGGCTGAAAAACGTGTTGCTGGAAAAGCACAGCAGATTAGGCAGCATCCAAAGATCGGGATAATCGACATTTCAGCCATGAGCCCTTCTTCAGGAATCCTCATGCCCGAAATGTCGATTCTCCTGATCTTTGGATGCTGCTTGACCTGCTGCGATTTTCTAGCAACACATTTTTCAGCTCTGATCTCCTGCATCTGCAGTCTTCACTTTCCCCTAGTGTATAAGTCCTGCCGTGACTTGCTTTTCCAAAATGCAGCACCTCACATTTATCTAAATTAATCCGTATCTGATCAATATCTCACTGGAACCTGAGGTGACCTTCTTCACTATGCACAATACCTCCAATTTTGAATGACCTGCAAACTCAGTTACGACAGCAAGCCATTTAAATGAATGACGAAACAAATCCAGAAATAAACATCCACTTCTCTGAGTTTGAATGTGCTCTGTGTAAATCCTGCCCAATGACTCTGTACCAGAGAAAGGCTGCACATGCGCCTGGCTGCACCTTGCCCCCTACAAAGATGGCGGCCGCGCACGTGTCCAATGAATCGTTGCCCTGAATAAAGATGGCGGCGCTCACTCAGGCCTGCAGCCGCGCTGAGGCAATTTCCCGTTTACTACAAACACGGGACTGGGACGTTCAAATTTGTGTTTTCCAACGTACACAACATGTTTGTAAAACCTCTCCCCTCGTAGCAACAGTTTTTCTCCCGTTTCCCTCTGTTTATTTGTTTCTTTCCTTACCGTATCCTTTCGCTCCATAACTTCCTGAGAATTCATTACAGCGACTCGCCGCTGTGCGCGAGGGTGATCACGTGGTTTAGTCTAGTTCTGCCCCTAGTTCGCTTTGATTGGTTGGAGGAGCAACCACCCGCCAGGTCCTCCAGTTCCGCCCACCGTCCTTTCATTGGTCCGGTGCTGACATCAATCAACCGAGGTCCCTTTGTTGGCTAAAGCATGCGCAGTGCGTCCTGCTTTTGCTAATGTGTTGGGTAATGTGATGGAGAGTTTACTGAGGGGTTGGATCCCTTTGTGTGAGCTCTGCAGTAGATTTCCTTTATTCATGGAGGGAATTCCCTTCCTACTCATGACTGTATAACTGTGATTGATGAACCAATGCCATCTGAACCAGTACATAAACACACCATTTTCACAACATCTGAGATCTTCAGCACATTGTATCGCACTCTTCTTTGGAGATAAAAAAAAAGCATGAAATGGAGCCTCAAGGAATCAGAGCAGGAGTAGGGCATTCATTCCCTTCGGCTTGTTCCCCCATTCTATCAGATCATGGCTGGGCCAACCCAGACCTCAACACCTCTTTAATGCTTGATCCGCACAGCCCTCAACTGCTCAATATTTCAAAAATCTATCTGCCCTCTTTTTGAATAATTTGAGATAGAATCATAAATTCCCTACTGTGTGGAAACAGGCCCTTCGGCCCAACAAGCCACACAACCCTCTGAAGAGTAACCCAACCAGATCTATTCCCCTACCACATTTAACTTTCACAATTGTTTGGGCTAGAAAATTCTAGCCATTCACTGAGAGAAAAAAATTCTTTACATTTTTTACAAAATGAATGTTCCCTGATGTAATGTCCCCTGGTTTGACACTTCACTTGTTTCCATAAGATCACCCCTTATATTACGTGGGTGGCACAGTGGTTAGCACTGATGTCTCACAGTGCCAGAGACCTGGGTTTTATTCCTGCCTCACGTGACTCTCTGTGTGGAGTTTGCACGTTGTCTGCGTGGCTTTCTTCCGGGTGCTCCGGTATCCTCCCACAATCCAAAAAAAAAGTGCAGGTTAGGTGAATTGGCAATGCTAAATTGCCTGTAGTTTTAGGTGAAGGGGTAAATGTAGGGGAATGGGTCTGGGTGGGTTGTGCTTCGGCGGATCGGTGTGGACTTGTTGGGCCAAGCGCCTGTTTCCACACAGTATGTAATCTGTTTGTTGAGATTCTATTGTATAATGACCTAACCTGTTTAGCTATTCTTGATAGGTCAACCTTTTTGTCCTCGAAGCAGCTAGCTGAATCTTTTTTTGAATGGTCTCCAATACTGGTTTATCCCTTATTAAATATGGGAGCTAACATTGCATACAGTACTCCAAGTGAGGTCTCAGCAACAGCCAGTGTGGTTAACCAATCCTCACTCCATGCAAATACGTCACCCCTGAAACAGTGAGCTCCTGTATTATGGAATTAACTTTTCTGTAGCACCTTATCATTTGCATTTCTAAAATCCAAATACGGAACATCATTGGATTGCCCTTTCTCAGCCCTGCTTGTTATCTCCTCAATGAACTGTCGCAAATTTGTCATAGTGTCTCTTTCACAAAACCCAGTCTACCATGTTTAATTATAAGCTTTTCTAAATGCCCTGCTATTTATTACTTTAATATTCGACTCTGCCGTATTACAAAAACAGATATTAAACTAACTAGTCTGTAGTTTCCTGATTTCTGTCTCCCTTCCCTTCTTAAACAGGTGCATCAATCCACTGGATGCTTCCTGTATCCCCTGATTCTGGAATATTCCAATCGATGCCTTGAATATCTCTGCAGTCAGTTGCGTTAAAAATGTTTGATCCAAGCCATGAGGTCCTGTCTGCCTTTAGTCCTATTAGTTGGTCAATACGTTGTCCCTTGTAACAAAGACTGTTATAACATTTCAAAAGCCTCTGATTTCAAAAGCATAATGTGATCCAAGTTGTCTTCTAATCTGTGCTGTACTAATTCTTTCTGATTGAGATGACTGGGTTGGCATGTGCGCAGGTTGTCGCAGGATCTCTGACTGCCACAAACCAATTTGGGGGAACAGCTCCTGTGTCAGTGACAGTGTTGTTGGACGAATAGAGGCAACAACATTCAGACTTCACGAAGCAACTGCGAACCAGGGCTGCAAATCCACAATCCGAAGAACTGCAGGTTAGGTGAATTGGTCCTGCTAAATTGCCATAGTGTCCAGGGATGCACAGTTTTGGTGCATTAATCAGGGGTAAACATTGAGGAATAGGTTTGGTTGGTATACTCTATGGAGGGTTGGTGTGGATTTGTTGGGTTGAAGGGTCTGTTTCCACAACGTAAGGATTCCATGCTCTGAGTAATTTTGGGGATCTCATAGAATCCTGGTATTCAGAGGGTTCTCTGTTAGTTAAAATAGTATTGTGCACTCAGCTTACATTACCTTCTGAAGCAGTTTGAGGTCGACTGCTCTGTGCAATTTTACAGAACAGATGCTCTGGAACCAATCATGGAACAGCTATTTTAGACCTGATAATATGATTGATTAATGAGCTCAATGTAAAAGACCCTTTTGGTAAGATGCAATGCAGCATGATAGAATTTAGCTTTAGGGTGAGGAATTTGGTTCTTCAACTAGTATCTAAACTTGAAGGCAGTCACAAGGGGATAAGGGAGTAGTTCGCTAAACTGGAATGGGACTCTAGTTAGAATGTTAAAGCAGAAGAATATATTCAGTTATTTTATAATTCTCAACAATATATATTAACTTGGAAAAGAAATGCACGATGAACAGCAGTGCATAGCTGAGGGAATTATGAGTGACATCAAATTGAAAGAAAAGATGTACAAAACTGCAAAGATGATGTTCGACTAGAAAGTTTAAAAAATTCAAACTATCGAAGGATGAACAGATAGAAGATATTTTGTCCCTTGTCAGAGAGACTGTTGTAACATCTTTGCTCCCATTAATACCTTGCTTATTTCCCAGCATTAGGATGGTGACAGTATCTTCCGGATTAGTAAGATAATTGGGCAAATTAACCCACCAGCTACTCAGCCTAAAACACAGTACTCTTGTGATGCTGTGGTAGTGTCTCCAACTTTGAGCCAGAAGGCCTGGAACTGTGCCACCTGCTCCAGAGGTGTCACAATGCATTGAAATAGGTTGATTGGGAAAGCAATACTGAGACAAACTTCAGTAATTGAATGGACAATGTTGATGGTCTCTGGAAATTCCAAACATGACTGTTTGTATCCTCACCTGAGGCCTGATCTCAATTAATCTGCCTCATTTTAATGGAATTGCCTTTTCTTGTGTTGAATATAATTGAAGTTTGACCTGTCTGTATGCCCCCTTGTGCAAAACATGTTGCAATCTGTCAAAGAACAAGATTGAAAATTCAGATCAGCTGATAGCCTGTTCAGGGGCTTAAACCAGTGGCCTTGAACACTGGGACAGGAGGCGCGACAGAATTGATCCCATTTCCCATTAAACTGAGACAGGTGGTGGTGAGCTTGCTGAAATGTCTTTCACTGAAACATTTTTGATTTAAAATAAATTACTTTGGTTGCGGTGCAATTGAATTTAGAGATTTAGTGGGGAGTATCGACTGTTATCTCTTTGTTTGTTTCATCGCAGAAGGAATGAGACCAGCCCAACGCCAGCCGAAACTGCGGAGAAACTGCCAGGTATTAAAATGCATAAATCTGCTTCATTAGCCAATCTGACTGAGTCATCCAGACTCAAACATCATAACTGGAGGTGGGCTTTTTGTGTTCACTGTGAATGCTTTTACAGAGTTCAAAATTAATACATAACATATTTCTTGAGAACTGAATGCAACAAATACTGAAGCTCACAGGCGAGAGCCGATGGCTGAGTGGTATTACTGCTGGACTGTTTATCCAAAGATCCAGGTTGCATTCTGGAGAACCAGGTTCGAATTGTGTCACAGAAAATGGTGGCATTTGAATTCAGTGAATATCTGGAATTAGGAATCTCATGACCATGAATCCTTTGTCGGGTTACGGAAAACCCATCTGGTTCACTAACGTGCTTGAAGTAAGAAGCTACCATCCTTACCGAGTTTGTCCTACATGTGACTCCAGACACACAGCACTGAGATTGACTTTTAACTGCCCATTGGGCAATTAGGGATGAGCAATGAATGCTGCTGAGTCAATGACACCCTCATCCCATGAACTTCAATGGAGAGACCAAGCTAACATTTTGAGTCCAGATGACTCTACATCAGATCTCTGATCGAGTCATCGAGACACATCGTTAACTTGCTTGGTCTCCAGGGATGCTTTCTGACCTGCTGTCAGCTCCAGCATTTGCTGTTTTCAGGACAGGTTCCACCATCTGTAGTAATTTCCTTCTATACTTCTTCATTATGTTGTTTATTAAATGTCCACTAAATTGCAGCTACTACTCAACACTTTACCTGCAGAGTACTGTGGCCCTCGTGTCAAAAGCCTCCATTAACTTGTTCAATTACACCATAGTTTAGGACAATTGCAAAATGCCACTGTGGCTGAAAAGAATAGAATCATAGTCACCAACATGGAAATTAACCCTTTGGTCCAACTCATCCATGTCAACCAAATTTCCCAAACTATGCCAGTGCAGTTTGCCTGCATTTGGCTCATATTCCTCACCCTTTCCTATTCATGTCCCTCTCCAAATGTCTTTTAAATGTTGTAACTGTACTTGCATCTACCACTTCCTCTGGCCGGTCATCCCATGTAGCGACCAATCTCTTTGTGAAAACGTTGGCAACTGATAGTTTCACTGTTGACTACGGTGTGTGAATCACTGGGGATGATTGTTCAGTCAGGACCACCTCTGTCTGAGCATGGCTTGAATGTGGCTTGGGCCTCCTTGTGGGTTACCACATGCTGCTCAAGGCTTTGTGTTTGCGCAGCGCAGCTGTCTTTGGGTGGGGGTGTTGTGGAAGGAAGGAGGAGGCATGAAGGAATAAATGAATTTATGGAATATGGGTGTCACTGGCTGTGCGAACATTTATTCCCTCATTCTCATGCCCTTGAGAAGGTGGTTATGAGCTTCCTTTTTGATTCACTGCATTCGGTGTGGTTAAGAAACCTATTGGTAGTGCTGTTGGGAAGGAATTCCAGAATTTTGGCTCAATGACACTTCAGGACTGCTGAAAGATTTTCAACTCCAGATGGTAGTGGCTTGGAAGGGAACCTGCAGGAGGTGATGTTCCCATGAATCTGCTTCCCTTTTCCTTTTATTTGGTATTGGTCATAGGTTTGGAAGATGCTATTGAAGTGTTATGAATTGATGTAATGTATCTTGTAGATAGTACATAGTACTGCTCTGGGCATCAGTGGAGGAGGGAGTGAATGTGGTGCCAATCAAGCAGTCTGCTTTTCCCTGACACTGTCAAGCTTCTTGAGTGTTCTTGGAGCTGCACCCAAACCTAGCCAAGTCGTGAATATCCTATTGTACTCCTGAGTTGATTCTTGTAGATGGTGGACAGGCTTCAGAGATTTGGAGGGTGGTTTACTTACCGTAGTTATATGGGAAGTCCACTTCAATTTCTAAATAGTAAACCCCCCGAATGTTGATGGTGGGGGATTTGGTGATGGTGGGTTTGAAGAAAGAGGCTGCAAGGTTTTTGGTGAAGGAGCTTCAGGCTGAAAGCTAGGGAGGGGGGAATAAGGTAGAGGCTAGAAATGGATAGGAGGGGAACGATGCAAAGGATACATCACGGTCTTTTCTCTGTGCTGGGCTCAGCTGGTCTGCTGACACTACTGTAGAGATATTGTGCCTCACCTCACCAAATCAAACAGCCTCTCACCATAGTCTTTCCAATACCCCATTAAACACCTTGTATTTGTCCATTCCTCTTACTTCCACATTTTGAAATAAGAACATAAGAGCATCAGAATGAGGAGCAGGATTATTAATCCAGCCCCTTGTACCTGCTCTGCCATTTGATACAGACATGGTTAATCTCATCTTGGCCTGAACACCACTTTCCTGCCAGCTCTCCTTAACTCTTCAACCCATTACTAATTAAAAACCTGTGTGTCTCTTATTTAAATTTACTTCATGTCCCAGAATCCACATTGTTCTGAGGGAGTGAATTCCCAAGATTAACCATTCTCTGAAAGAACTATTTCCTCCAACTTTCCCTTTATTTTAAACTTATGACGACTCATTGTAGATTGAATCATCTTCTATGCATCTACTTGGTCAATCCCTTGACCATTTTATAGACCCTCAATGATACCACCTCTCATTCTTGGGCTCCAATGAATATGAATGAAAATAGTGGTTGTAGTTCAGCTTGTGCCATTTTAATAACTGTGGCAGAGGAGGTTTGTTCAAAACTGAGCTGGACAGTTAGTGCTTTTCAAATAAGAAATAGTCGATGAGATTAAGTACATTAATATATTGGAGTTTTGTTTTTAGGAAGACTTACTGTTGGGAAGATTTGGTTAAGGGAATATTGCAGTCAAAGCTGTGGAAGATTAACCTCCACCCATGTGTGAGGTAGTACACTCTGATCAAAAGACTAAAGAGACGACTTCCTCTTTGGAAATATGTCCTTAAATAGGGCAGAAGGATCTGGAGATAGGAATGAGTCACTGGCAGCAAGTGGCACCGGTTTGTGAGGTTAGATGGAGAAGTAGGTCATGGGTTTATTTCGGGGGCGACAGAATGGAAATGTGTTCGATATGTGTAGGACCATGGACAGGTCACCCTTGGAGCACTGCACACAGTTCGGATCGGGGAAGGTAAAGAATAGTTACTGGAATTATATCCAAACTGAGTTTGAATTCATCAAGTAAGATTGGGCAGTCTTGTCTCATTGAAAAAGAGTGACATGGTCCAGTTACGTTTGATCGAGTAGACATGGAAAAGATGTTTCTGCTTGTGAATGACAGAATCCACTGGATCTGGGGATATAATTGTAATCACTATTAAATCTAATGGGGAATTTGCAGAGGGCGACAAAGTCTTTAACAAAAAGGGGTTTGAATGTAGAACTTACTTCATCAGGAATAATTGAAGCAAATCACAGATGAATTCAAGGAGGAGCTTGGAATACAAGAAATCGAAGAAAACTATATTGATGGGTTTAGGTTGGGAAGGATGTCTGAGTAAATCACAAATACTGAGAACCTGTTTTGTGTCCTGAAACTATGCATCTGTGTTGTTCTGTGACATTTCTATAGGAGCAGCAGCGGCAGCAGTAAACAAGGCAGCTCACCCTTACCATTCTTGGAGAAAAGCAGAACCTCTGGCCACACAAAAGGGAAATAGCTCTATTGAGGAGGTGGGTCAAACAGTGGTCTAGGTCTCGATCCGCAGAGACAGTGTGCCTTCATTACCTGGTGAGAAATATGAATTCTTTAACCAGAAATGATGTTTTGTCCTTCCACTGATCTAATGACTTAAGCAGGGAAATGTGTCTCTTCAGTTAGATGATTTCAATCAATCAAATCTTTTGCTGCGTGAGCACCCCTTCCCTCCCCAAAGGATATGTGGGTCAAAGATTCCTTTATTCAGTCATGTGCTTCAGCTATTCAATCCACCTTCCTTGTGTTTCCCTTGGATCTGGGGTTGTGCATAAGGAAACTTAAACAATGTCTGATTCAATATCAAAGTTGTGTTGAATCAATAATTGTAACCCAACTCTGCTCCTTGAGCAGATAATTAACCCAAGGATTCTAGCTCAGCCCTTAACTTCAAGTTCAATTTATAAACCTTTCAGTGAGCAATGCAAAATAACATAGAACAATGTCAATCATTTATTGTCTCTCCAGACTCTACTTCTGTTCCCACTCAGTACTCCCTTAAATTCAACGAGTCAATGACTAAAGATCAGATTGAAGAGAAATCATTCCATTCCTTCTGCCATCAGAGAGCCATCACCACTTTAATATGGGGAACGAACGCAGCCAGCAGCATGATTCAGATGAGGACATAGTGTGGGACCAATCGGCTTCTCCAATGGATTAGGGTGAGTGGTGGTACCACTTACTGCGATCTCAGTGCTTGGAATAGTTGCTCCTCTCCATGTTCGAGGTACTTTGCCATAAGATTCAGATGGAGAGGACGAGGACCACATGGTGTAACGGGTGTGAGCCAACAGTTGGGCGGGGCCTGTGTTTTTGAAAAAAAAGCCAGTACCACTCGGTAACAATGTGCCCAGAGTTTATCAATCATGAAGGAGAATAAATATTTCACATTGTTAATCTTTGTGATCGAGTTACCATGTGGTGAAGACAAAGATTAATATTTAATGGTATTCACTGCTCTCCCAATCAAATAAACACAAGGCAAATTTGACTGCAAAGAATGTCCCTGAATTTACACCTTTCAACTGTCCATTAAAGGTAATAAGATGCAAAAGATGTCCTTGCAGATGAATTTGATTTGAACAAGAGACATTTGTGTAGATAATAAGACATATTATCATTGGAAGGATATGGTTAGTGATATCCTGCACGGATCAATGTTGGAGCCCTATTTATTCACTATTCATAATGAAAGGAAAACCACATTCAAAATTTGAGGCCACTCTGCAGATTAAAGAGATTCCAAGTGTAGGTAGATGGAAGCATAGCATTAGAAATCAATCTTGATAGATTCAGTAAATGAGAAAAACAACAACAGATGAGTTTGTGTCGGCAAGTGAGAGGTTGGATCAAAATAGGATATTTCTTGATTGTGGAATTAGAGAGAGAGTGATTGATCCAGCTGTATAGTTTATGAAAATGTCACAGACAGGTTCAGAAAAGTGATCAAGGGGCCGGTGGAATGTTGAAATTGATCTCTGCAGAAGACGAGAAACCAAAGGATTAGAAGTCATGCTTCAGCAAATCCGAACCTAGTTAGACCAAGCTGTCAGGGCTGGGCACTACGGCTTAAGGAGAGTATCCCTCTGAGTGGAAGTGCAGTGTAGATTTACTGAAGTGATATTTGGATTCCAAGGTTTAATTTAAGAAGAAAGATTAAACAGATAAAGTGTTATTGTCAGCACATTGAGTTGTGATAACGGGGAACACTTTTATACACAGAAATGGATAAAGTTCCACAAACAGCGATTGATTGGAAATCATTTGCAAATTTTAAATCTGAGATTGGTAGATTTGGAATGAAAATGATGAAGGATTATGGGACAAAGACAGAGATTTGTCAGGATGATGAAGATTACTGTAATTTGGGTGAATGGTGGAATAGGCTCATGGAGCGAAATAGCTTCCTTGTGCTCTGATGTTGATGAAACCATGGCTCCCTTTTTCTCTGCAAGTGCAATTCCTGTTGTGTTTTTGGTTATTTATCAGAACCTGGCAGCAAGTTAGTGACTGGAGTCCTGACCAGAAAATCATCAGGATGAGGGACTTCGCCGGTCTGAATGTGTTTCACAGATGATGAAATGACACAGCCAGCACTCTCCTTCCCTCTCTCCCCTACTCTCTTCCCCCTCTCTCCACCCCTCCCACCCCCCTCCCCCACCCTCTTGCATGCTCCCGGCATCCCCCTCTTAAGACCCCACCTCTCTCCCCACCCCTCTCTTCCCCCCTCGCCCCCTCTTCGCCCTGTATTGCCACCTCGCCCCCTCGCCCCCCTCGCCCCCCTCGCCCCCCTCACCCCCCTCGCCCCCCACTCGCCCCCCACTCACCCCCCTCTCGCCTCCTCTCGCCCCCCTCTTGCCACCCTCTCGCCCCCCTTGCCCCCCCTCACCCCCCTCTCCTCCCCTCACCCCCCAGCACCCCCTCTCTAACCCCCCTCTTGCATCCCCTCTCGCCCCCCTCTCACTCCGCCCTCGCCCCCCCTCGCCCCCCCTCGCCGCCCCCTCTCGCCCCCCCTTGCCCCCCTCTCGCACCACCTCCGGACAACCGGGCCATCCATTCGCCCCCCCACCCCCCTTCTCACTCCTTCTCCCCCCTTCCCCACTCCCTCCCACCCCATCGCCCCCCTTTCATCGTCCCCCTCTTGTCACCCCCCTCTTGCTGCCACCCTCTCACCCCCCCGCACCCCCTCGCACCAATTCTCCCACCTCCCTCTACCCCCTCCCTCTACCCCCCTCCCTCTACCCCACTACCTGCCCTCCCTCTACCCCCCACGCTCTCACCCTCCCTCTCTGCCCCCCACCCCCCTCTACCCCCCTCTTCCTCTACTCCCTCTCCCTCGACCCCCTCCTTCTATCCCCTCCCTCTAACTCCCCTCCCTCTATCCACCCTCCCCATCTCTCTCACTTTCTTTCTTGCCGCTCCCTCACAGCCACTCTGCCACTCTCGCTCCCTCACTCCCTCACTCCCTCGTTCCCACGCTCCCACGCTTCGATGCTCCCACTCTGCCAATCTCGCTCTCTCCTTTCTCTCTCTCTCTCTCTCGTTTCTGCCCTCTCTCTCTCTCTCTTGCTCTTTCTTGCATCTCTATCTTTCGCTCTCTCTTGCTCGTGCTCTCTGTCTCAGCCCTCCCTCCCTCTCTCACACCACTCTGTCTCTCATCCCTCTCTCTCTCACTCAACCCCTGTTTCTCTCGCCCTCTCGCTCTCCCCAACTCTCTCCCTCACTCCTCTCTCTCACTCCTTCTCTCTCTCGCTCTCCTTTCTCCCCTCTCTCACACCACCTTTCTCTCCTCTCTCTCCCCCAACACTATCGCCCTCTCTTGCCTCTCTCTCTTTTGCACGTGACCCTCTCTCTCTTTTACACACACTTTCGCCCCTCTCTCGATATATATCTCTCTCTTTGTTCCCCCTGTCACCATCACTCACCTCTCTCGCTCTCTCTCTCTATCCTTCTCTGTCACCTCTCCCTCTCGCTCCTCTCACTCTCTCTCGCTCTCTCTGTTGCCCTTCTCTAACCCCTCACTTGCTCTTTCTCAATCACTCTCTCCCTCACCTTCTCTCCCATACCCTCTCTCCCTCTCTCTTTCCCTCGCGCTCTCTCTCTCTCTCGTATTTGCCCCCTCCTTCCCTCTTTCTTGCAACTCTCTCCCTCTTTCTCTCGTTTTCTCTCGCTCGTTCTCTCTCTCACTCACTCTTGGTCACTCTCTCCCTCTCTCTATGAGGCCCCCCTCTCTCCATCTCGCTCCTCTCTCTCTCTCTCTCTCTCCCCACTCTATCCCACTCTCTCCCGTATCTCTCTCTCTTGCCCCACTCTTTCTTTGGCACATCTCTCTCTCACCACCTCTCTCTCTCATTCGCTCTTGCCCCATCGCTCTTGCATCCTCTCTTCCTCTCTCACCCCTCTGTCTCTGCCTCTCTGGGCCTTCCCTCTGTCTCTCGCCTCCTCTCTCTCGTTCACCCATCTCTCATTGCTTTACCTCTCGCTCGCCCTGTCTCTCCATCTCACTACCCCTTCTCTCTCGCTCCGACACTCTCTCTCTCGCAGCCTCTCTCTCACACTCTCACTTTCCCCCATTCTTTCTCTGTAGCCCTCTCTCTCTATCCTGCCCCCTCCTCTCTCTACCAATCCTCTCTCTCTCGACCATCTCTCTCTCTCGTGTCCACTCTCTCTCTGTCTCTTACTCTCTCTCTCTTGCCCCCTCTCTCTGTCTCTCTCGCACTCTCTCTCTCGCGGCCTCATTCTCTCGCTGTCTCTCTCACGCGCTCGCTTGCTCACTTGCTCGCCCAAATTGTTCATCTCTCTGTGTCTCCTGCTCTCGTTCTGGCTCCCTCTCGCACTCGCCCTCTTCTCACTCGCCCTCTTTTCACTCGCCCTCTTCTCACTCGCTCTCCACTCTCTCACCCCCTCTCTCTCTCTCTCTCTCGCCCCCCCTCAGACTCGCCCCCCCCTCTCTCTCGCCCCCGTCCCCATCAGACTCGCCCTCTCTCTCTTGCCCCCTCCCTCTCACTCTTGTACCCCTCCCTCTCTCTTGACCCCCGTTCCATTCTCTCTCTCTCTCTCTCTCTCTCGCCACCTCCCTCTCTCTCTCTCTCTCGCCACCTCCCTCTCTCTCTCTTGCCACCTCCCTCTCTCTCTCGCCCCCTCCCACCCTCTCTTGTACCCCTCCCTCTCTCTTGACCCCCGTTCCATTCTCTCTCTCTCTCTCTCTCTCTCTCTCTCGCCATCTCCCTCTCTCTCTCTCTCTCGCCACCTCCCTCTCTCTCTCGCCCCCCCTTCCTCCCACTCTCTCTCTCTCGCCACCTCTCTCTCTCTGGCACCCCCTTCCTCCCACTCTCTCGCCCTTACCACCTCCCTGTCTCTCTCGCCCTCTCTCTCTCTCGCCCCCTCCCTCTCTCTCTCTCTCGCGCCCCTCCCTCTCTCTCTCTCTTGCCCCCTCCCTCTCTCTCTCTCTCGCCCCCTCCCTCTCGCCACCTCCCTCTCTGTCTTGCCCATTTCCCTCTCGCTGCCACCCTCTCCTGCTCTCTCTTGCCCCCATCACTCCCTCTCTCTCTCTCTCTCTCGCCCCCTCCCTCTCTCTCTCTCGACCCCCTCCCACTCTCTCTCTCTCGACCCCCTACCACTCTCTCTCTCGACCCCCTACCACTCTCTTTCTACCCCCTCCCTCTCTCTGTCTCTGGCCCCCTCCCTCTCCCTGTTCCTCGATCGGCCCCTCCCTCTCTCTCTCGTCACTCTCTCTCTCGTCCTCTCTCCCTCTCTCTCTCGTCCCCCTCCCTCTCTCTCTCTGACCCCCTCCTTATCTCTCTCACCCTCTCCCTCTCTCTCTCTCGTCCCATCCCTTTTTCTCTCTCTCTCACACCATTCCTCTCTCTCTCTCTGTCACGCCCCTCCCTCTGTCTCTAGCCCAATCCCTCTCTCTCACCCCCTCCCTCTCTCTCTCGCCCGCTTCCTCTCCTCTCGCCCCCTCCCTCCCTCTATCTCGTCCCCTCCCCCTCTCTCTCGCCCCCTCCCTCTCTCTCTCTCCCGCTCCCCCTCTCTCTCTCTCTCTCTCTCGCCCTCCTCCACTCTCTATCGCCCCCTCCCTCTCTCGCCCTCACCTTTTCACTCTCTCTCTCTCACCCCATCCCTCTCATTCTCCCTCTCGCCCCCTCCCTCTCTCTCTCGCCCCTCCCCCTCTCTCTCTCACCACCTCCCTCTCTCTCTCTCTCTCTCACCCCCTCCCTCTCTCTCTTTCACACCCCCTCCCTCTCTCTCTCGCCCCCACCATCTCTCAATTGCCCTCCCTTTCGCTCTCTCTCTCTCTGTCTCACTCTCTTGCTCCCTTCACTATCTCTCTCACCCCCTCGAACACGCTCTCCCACCTCTCTCCCTAGCCCCCTCTCTCTCGCTCTCGCCCCCTCCCTCTCTCTCTCTCTCGCCCGCCCCTTCCGTCTCCGTCTCGCCCCGTCCCTCTCGCTCTCGCCCCCTCCCTCTCTCTATCGCCCCCCTTCCTCCCACTCTCTCGCCCTCACCACCTCCCTCTCTCTCTCTCCCCCCATCCCTCTCTCTCTCGTCCCCCTCCCCTCTCTCTCTCTCGCGCCCTTCCCTCTCTCTCTCTCTCTCGCCCCCTTCCCTCTCTCTCTCTCTCGCCCCCCTCCCTCTCTCGCCTCCTCCCTCTCTCTCTCACTCTCTCTCCCTCTCTCTCTCGCACCCCCTTCTCTCTCTCTCGCCCCCTCCCTCTCTCGCTCTCACCCTCTCCCTCTCTCTCTCTCACCCCATACCTTTCTCTCAGCCCCTCCCTTTCTCTCGCCCCGTCCCTCTCTCTCGCACCCCTCGCTCTCTCTCTCGCCTTCTCGCGCTCTCTCTCTCGCCCCACTCATGCTCTCTCGCCCCCTCCCTCTCTCTCGTCCCTCTCCCTCTCCCTCTCGCCCACTCCCTCTCTCTCTTGCCGCCTCCCTCTCTCTCTCTGTCTCTCTCGCCCCCTCCCTCTCTCTCTCTGTCGCCCCCCTCCCTCTCTCTGACCCCCTCCCTCTCTTTACCCCCTCCATTCTCTTGCCCCGTCCCTCTCTCTCTCACCCCTTCCCTCTCTCTCTCGCGCAAACTCCCTCTCCCTCACATCCCTCTCTCTGTCTCACCCCCTCCCTCTCTCTCTTTCTCGCCCCCTCCCTCTCTCTCTCACCCCCACCTCCCTCTCTCTCTCTCCCCCATCCCTCTCTCTCTCGTCCCCCTCCCCTCTCTCTCTCTCGCGCCCTTCCCTCTCTCTCTCTCTCTCGCCCCCTTCCCTCTCTCTCTCTCTCGCCCCCCTCCCTCTCTCGCCTCCTCCCTCTCTCTCTCACTCTCTCTCCCTCTCTCTCTCGCACCCCCTTCTCTCTCTCTCGCCCCCTCCCTCTCTCGCTCTCACCCTCTCCCTCTCTCTCTCTCACCCCATACCTTTCTCTCAGCCCCTCCCTTTCTCTCGCCCCGTCCCTCTCTCTCGCACCCCTCACTCTCTCTCTCGCCCCCTCACGCTCTTTCTGACCCGACCCCCTCTCTCTCTCGCCCCCTCCCTCTAAATCTCTCGCTCCACTTCTCTTGTCCCCCTCCCTCTCTCAATTGCTCCCTCCCTCTCTCTCTCTTGCCCCTTCTCTCTCTCTCGTACCCTCGCACTCTCTCTCGCCCCTCTCGCGCTCTCTCTCTCTCACCAGCTCCCCCCTCTCTCTCGCTCGACCCCCTCTGTATCTCGCTCCCCTCCCTCTCTCATGCCTCCTCCTCCTCTCTCTCACTCCCTCCCTCTCTCACTTGCCTCCTCCTTCTCTCTCTCGCGCCCACTCTCTCTCTCGACCCCTCCCTCTCTCTCTCGCCCCCTCCCTCTCTCTCTCCCCCTCCCTCGCTCTCTATCGCACCCCTCCCTCTCTCTCTCCCCTATTTCTTTCTCTCTCATTTCCTCCCATTTCTTTTGCCCCCTCCCTCTCTCGTCCCCCTCCATCTCCCTGTCACCACCCTTCCTCTCTCTCTCGCCCACTCCCTCTCTGTCTCGCCCCCTCTATCTCTCTCTCTCATCACTTCCTCTCTCTCGACCCCTCTCTCTCTCGCCCACTCCCTCTCTCTCCCGCACCCTCCATCTCTCTCCTGCCACCCTCCCCCTCCCTCTCTCGACCCCCTCTCTCTCACCCTCCTCCCTCTCTCTCTCTCTCTCTCTCTCTCTCTCTCTGTCTCTCACACCCCTTCCTCTATCACCCATCCCCCTCCCTCTACTTCTCGACCCCTCCGCTTTCTTTCACTTCCCTCCCTCTCTCTCGCTCCCCCACCTCTCTCTCTCTCTCGCCCCCAAGCACTCTCTCTCTCTCATCCCCAATCTCTCTCTCCCTGTCTCGCCCCCTCCCTCTCTCTTGCTCGCCCCAATCTCTCTCTCTCGCTCCAATCACTCGCTCTCGCCCCAATCTCTCTCTCTCCCTGTCTCACTCCCCTTCCTCTCTCTCTCGTCTCCCTCCCTATCTCTCGCCCACACCCTCACTCTTTCTCGCCCCCTCCCTCTCTCGTCCTCCTCCCAATCTCTCTCTCACTCCCTTCCTCTATCTCTTTCATACCCTTTTTCTCTGTCGCCCTTTCCCTCTTTCTCCTGCCCCCCTCCCTCTCTCATCCACCTCTCTCTTGCCCCCTCTCTCTCGCTCCCCTCCATCTCTCTCTCGGTAGCCTCCCTCTCTTCTTGCCCCCGCACCCCTCTCCCATACTCGAACTCTCACGATCTCTCTTACCATCTCCCTCTCTCTCTCACCCCTCCCTCTCTCTCGCCCCCTCCCTCTCTCTCTCTCTCTCCCTCCCTCTCTCTCTCCCCCATCCCTCTCTCTCGCCCCTCCCTTTCTCACTCGCCCCTCCCTCTCTCTTTCGCCTCTCTCCCTCTCTCTCTTGTCCCCCCACCTCTCTCCCGCTCTCGAACCCTCACTCTCTCTCTCAGCCCTTCCCACTCTCTCTCAGCCCCTCTCTCTCCCTCTCTCTCGCCCTCTCCCTCTCTCTCTCTCTCTCTGAGCCTCTCTCTCCCTCACCCTCACCCCCTCTGTCTCTTTCTCTCTCGCCACCCTTCCTGTCTCTCACATCCCCTCCCTCTCTCTCTTGCTCCCTCTCTCTATCTCTGGCCCCCCTGCCTCTTTCTCTTGCCCCCCTCCCTCCCTGTAACTCCCACCCCCTCACTCTATCTCTCATCCGCCCCTCTCCCTCTCAGTCTCTCTCGTCCGCCCCCTCTCTCTCACCCCACTCCCTCTCTCTCTCGCCCCCTCCCTCTCTCGCCCACCTCCCTCTCTCTCTCTCGCCCACCTCCCTCTCTCTCTCTCACCCCCTCCCTCTTTCTCTCTTTCGCACTCTTCCCCCTTTCTCACCCCCTCCCCCTCTCTCTCTCGCCCCGTCCCTCTCTCTCTCGCCCCGTCCCTCTCTCTCTCGCCCCGTCCCTCTCACTCTCTCCCCCTCTCTCTCTCTCACTCCACCCTCTCTCTCTCTCACTCCCCCCTCTCTCTCTCCCCCTCTCTCTCTCCCCCTCTCTCTCTCCCCCTCTCTCTCTCTCCCTCCTTCTCCCTCTCTCTCTCTCGCCCCATCTCTCTGTCTTTCTTGCCCCCTCCCTCTCTCTCTCTCTCTCGTCCGCCCCCTCTCTCTCACCCCACTCCCTCTCTCTCTCGCCCCTCCCTCTCTCTCAACCCCCTCCCTCTCTCACACTCTTGTCCCCCTCCCTCTCTCTCTCTCACCCCCTTTCCTCTCTCTCAAACACCCCTCCCTCCCTCTCTCTCTCATCCCCCTCCCTCCC
Organism: Chiloscyllium punctatum; assembly: GCF_047496795.1. NCBI lineage: Eukaryota > Metazoa > Chordata > Chondrichthyes > Orectolobiformes > Hemiscylliidae > Chiloscyllium > Chiloscyllium punctatum. The sequence continues at coordinate 118,686,646 of NC_092742.1, forward strand.
TCTCTCTCGTCCCCCTCCCTCTCACTCTTGTCCCCCTCCCTCTCTCTCTCTCACAGCCCCTCCCTCAAAATCTCCCGCGTCCCTCCCTCTCTCTCTCGCCCCCTCCCTCCGCCTCTCAACCACTCCCTCCTTCTCCCTCTGTTGCCCCTCACTCTCTCTCTCTTGCGCCCTCCCTCTTTCTTCCTCATACTCTCTCCCTCTCTCTCTCGCCCCCTCTCTCTCGTACTTCTCACTCTCTCTCTCATCCCCTTCTCTCTCTCTCTCACCCCGTCCCTCTCTCTCTTGTCCCCTTACCTCTCTCTCTCCCGACCCCTGCCTCTCTCTCTCCCCCCTCTCTCTCTCTCCCCCTCCCTCTCACTCTCAACCCCTCCCTCCCTCTCTCTCTGTTGCCCCTCACTCTATCTCTCTTGCACCCTCCCTCTTTCTTTCTCATCCTGCCTCCCACTCTCTCTCGCCCCCTCTCTCTCGTACCTCTCCCTCTCTCTCTAATCCCCTTCTCTCTCTCTCTCGCCCCCTCCATCCCCCTCTCTCGCCCCGCCTCACCCTCCCTCCCTCTCTCTCTCGTCCCCCTCCGTCTCTCCCTTCACCCCGTCCCTCTCTCTCTCGTCCCCTTACCTGACTCTCTCCCGCCCCGTGCCTCTCTCGCTCTCTCTATGCCCTCTCTCTCTCCCCCTCCCTTTCACTCTCAACCCCTCCCTCCCTCTCTCTCTGTTGCCCCTCACTCTCTCTCTGTTGCACCCTCCCTCTTTCTTTCTCACCCTCCCTCGGTCTCTCTCTCATCCCCCTCCGTGTCTCTCTCACCCCGTCCCTCTCTCTCTCGTCCCCTTTCCTCTCTCTCTCTCGCCCCCTGCTTCTCTCTCTCTCTCTCCCCCTCCCTCTCTCTCTCTCTTGCGCCGCCCCCTCTCTCTCGCCCCCTCACTCTCTCTCTAACACCCCCTCCCGCTCTCTCTCTCTCGGTCCCCCTCCCTCTCTCTCTCATCATCCTCCCTCTCTCTCTCCTCCCCCTCCCTCTCTTTCTCTCAACCCTCACCCTCTCTCTCCCTCTCATCCCCCTCCCTCTCCCTCTCACCCCTCTCCCTCTGTCTCTCTCGCCTGCCCTCCATTCCTCTCTCTCACTCCCCTCCCACTCTCTCTCACGGCTCCCTCTCTCTCGCATTCCCTCTCTCTCACGCCCCCACCCTCTCTATTGTCCCCCTCTCTCTCTCGTCCCACTCCTTCTCTCTCCTCTCCTACCTCTCCCTCTCTCACTCCCCCTCCCCCACTCTCTCGACCCCCTCCCTCTCTCTCTCTCACGGCCCCTCCCGCTCTCTGTCCTAGTCCCTCTCCCCTCCCTCTATCTCTCCACCCCTGCCTCTCTCACTCGCCCCCTCTCTTTCTCTCACCTCCCACCTTCTCTCTCGCTCTTATCCCCTTCCCCTCTCATACCCTCCCTCTCTCACTCTCTCGCCCGCCCTCCCATTCTCTCTCTCATCCCCCGCCATCCCTCGCTCTCGCCCCCCTCGCTCCCTTCCACTCACCCCCCTCCCTCTCCCCCCCTCCCTCTCCCTCTCTCCCACCTCGCTCTCTCTCTCACAATCCTCTCCCTCTCTCTCGCCCCCTCTCTCTCTCTTGCCCCCTCCCTCTTTCTCTCTCACCCCCTCCCTCTCTGTCTCGCCCCACTTCCCTCCCTCTCTCTCTCGCCCCCTCCCTCTCTCTCTCACTCCCCCTCTGTCTCTCTAATCCCCTCCCTCTCTCTCGACCCCCTCCCTCTCTCTCTCATCCCACTACCTCTCTCTCTCGTCTCCCTCCCTCTCTCTCAACCTGTTCCCTCTCTCACACTCTCGTCCCCTCCCCCTCTCTCTCTTTTGCCCCCTCCCTCTCTCTCTCTCGCCCCCTCCCTCTCTCTCTAACCCCCCTCCCGCACTCTCTCTCTCGCCTCCCTCCCTCTCTCTCTTTCCCCCTCCCTGTTTCTCTCTCATCCCCCTCCCCCTCTCTCATACCCTCCCTCTCTCAATCTCTCACCCGCCCTCCCATTCTCTCTCTCATCCCCCTCCCTCCCTCGCTCTCGCCCCCTCACTCCCTTCCTCTCACCCCCTCCCTCTCCCTCTCACCCACCTCGCTCGCTCTCTCTCTCACTCTCACAATCCTCTCCCTCTCGCTCGCCCCCTCCCTCTCTCTCTCTTGCCCCCTCCCTCTTTCTCTCTCTCACCCCCTCCCTCTCTCTCTCTCGTCCCACCTCCCTCCCTCTCTCTCGCCACCTCCCTCTCTCTCGCCCCCTCCCTCTCTCTCACACTCGCCCTCTGTGTCTCTCACCCCCTCCCTCACTCTCGACGCCATCCCTCTCTCTCTCTCGTCCCCCTACCTCTCTCTCTCACCCCCTCCCTCTCTCTCTCTTTTGCTCCCCTCTCTCTCTCTCTCGCCCGCCCCCTCCCTCTCTCTCTCGCACACCTCCCTCTCCCTCTCTCAAACCTTCCCTCTCTCTCTCTCTCTCACCCCTCCCTCTTTCTCTCACGCCCTCCCTCTCTCTCACCCTCTCCCTCGCTCTCACCCTCTCCCTCTGTCTCTCACCCCTCCCTCTCTCTCTCTCGCCCCTCTCTCTCTTTCTAACCCCCTCCCTCTCTCTCTCGCCCCATCTCACTCCCACTCTCTCGCCCCCTCCCTCTCTCTCTCTCTCTCTCTCACTCCCCCCCTGTCTATCTCACCCCCTCCCTCTCTCTCGACCCCCTCCCTCTCTCTCTCTCTTGTCCCTCTACCTCTCTCTCTCGTCCCCCTCCCTCTCTCTCAACCCGTTCCCTCTCTCACACTCTCGTCCCCTCCCTCTCTCTCTCTCTCGTACACCCCCATCTCTCACCCCCTTTCCTCTCTCTCTTGCTCCCCTCCCTCTCGCTCTCACCCCCTCCCCCTCTCTCTCTTTCGCTCCCTCTCTCTCTCTCGCCACCCCCTGTCTCTCTCTTGCCCCCTCACTCTCTCTCGCCCACCCCTCCCTCTCTCTGTCGCTCACCTCCCTCTCCCTCTCTCAAATCTTCCCACTCTCTCTCCCTCTCTCACCCCTCCCTCTTTCTCTCACGCCCTCCCTCTCTCTCTCACCACCCCCTCTCTCTCGCTCCCTCCCTCTCTCTCTTTCGCCCCCTCCCTCTCTATCTCTCGCCCCCTCCCTCTCTCTCTAAACCCCTCCCGCACTCTCTCTCTCGACCGCCTCCCTCTCTCTCTTTCCCCCTCCCTGTTTCACTCTCATCCCCCTCCCCCTCTCTCATACCGTCCCTCTCTCACTCTCTCGCCCGCCCTCCCATTCTCTCTCTCATCCCCCTCCCTCCCTCGCTCTCGCCCCACTCGCTCCCTTCCTCTCACCCCCCTCCCTCTCCCTCTCACCCACCTCGCTCTCTCTCTCACAAGCCTCTCCCTCTCTCTCGCCCCCTCCCTCTCTATCTCTTGCCCCCTCCCTCTTACTCTCTCTCACCCCCTCCCTCTCTCTCTCTTGCCCCACCTCCCTCCCTCTCTCTCTCGCACCTCCCTCTCTCTCGCCCCCCCCACTCTCTCGCCCCTCCCTCTCTCGCTCGCCCCCCTCCCTCACTCTCTCACTCACCCTCTGTCTCTCTGACCCCCACCCTCTCTCTCGACCCCATCCCTCTCTCTATCTCGTTCCTCTCCCTCTCTCTCTCATCCCCCTCCCTCTCTCTCTCGTAACCCCCTCTCTCTCACACCCCTTTCCTCTCTCTCTCGCTCTCCTCCCTCTCTCTCACCCCCTCCCTCTCTCTCTTTCGCTCCCCTCTCTCTCTCGCTTCCCCCCTCTGTCTCACTCCCCCTCCCTCTCTCTCGCCCGCCCCCTCCCTCCCTCTCTCTTGCTCACCTCCCTCTCCCTCCCTCAACCCTTCCCTCTCTCTCTCTCACCCATCCCTCTTTCTCTCACGCCCTCCCTCTCTCTCACCCTCTCCCTCTCTCTCTCACCCTCTCCCTCTGTCTCTCACCACTCCCTCTCTCTCTCATCCCACCTCCCTCTCTCTCTCTCTTGCTCTGACTCCCTCTCTCTCTCTCGCCTCCCCCTCCCTCCCTCTCTCTTTCCCCCTCCCTGTTTCTCTCTCATCCCCCCTCTCTCTCCCGTCCCCACCTTCTCTCTCTCTCACCCCCCTCCCTCTCTCTCTCTCACCCCCTCCCTCTCTCACCCCCTCCCTCTCTGTCTCACCCCCTCCCTCTCTCACCCCCTCCCTCTCTCTCACCCCCTCTCTCTCTTTCTCATACCCCCCCTCTCTCTCACCAAATTCTATCTCTCTCCCATCCCCCTCTCTCTCTCTCGCCACCTCCCTCTCTCTCACCACTCCCTCTCTCTCTTGTACCCCTCCCTCTCTTTCTCTCGGCCGCCCACCCTCTCTCTCTCACCACCGTCCCTCCCTCACTCTCTCTATCGCCCCCTTCCCTGTCTCTCTCTCGCCCCCTCCCACTCTGTCTCGCCTCTCCCTCTCTGTCTCGGACCCCTCTCTCTCTCGCCTCCTCCCTCTCTCTCTCGACCCCTCCTTGCCTCTCTCTTTTGCCCCCGCCCTCTCTCTCCGTAGTCCCCTCCCTCTCTCTCACCCCACCTCCCTCTCTCTCTCTCACTCTCTCCCTCTCTCTCACCCCCCTCTCTTGCCCCTCCCTCCTTCTCTCTCATCCCCTCCCTCTCTCTCTACCTCCCCACTCTGTCACTCTCTCACCCCCTCCCTCTCTCTCGTCCCCTCCCTCTCACTCTCGTCCCCTTCCCTCTCTCTCTTGTCCCCCTCACTCTCTCTCTCTCACCCCCTTTCCTCTCTCTCAAACCCCAATCCCTCTGTCTCTCTCTCACACCCCCTCCCTCTCACGCTCCCGCCTCCCTCTCTCTCTCTCTCACCCCCTCCCTCCCTCTCTCAACCCTCCCTCCCTCTCTCTCTGTTGCCCCTCACTCTCTCTCTCTTGCAACCTCCTTCTTTCTTTCGCATCCTGCCTCCCTCTCTCTCTCGCCCCCCTCTCTCTCATACCTCTCCCTCTCTCTCATCCCCTTCTCTCTCTCTCTCGCCCCCTCCGACGCTCTCTCTCGCCCCGCCTCACCCTCCCTCCCTCTCTCTCTCGTCCCCCTCCGTCTCTCCCTTCACCCCGTCCCTCTCTCTCTCGTCCCCTTACCTCTCTCTCTCCCGCCCCGTGCCTCTCTCGCTCTCTCTACCCCCTTTCTCTCTCTCCCCCTCCCTTTCATTCTCAACCCCTCCCTCCCTCTCTCTGTTGCCCCTCACTCTCTCGCTCTTGCACCCTCCCTCTTTCTTTCTCTCCCTCACTCCCTCTCTCTCTCATCCCCCTCCTTCTCTCTCTCACCCCGTCCCTCTCTCGTCCCATTCCCTCTCTCTCTCTCTCACCCCCTGCTTCTCTCTCTGTTGCCCCCGCCCCCTCTCTCTCCCCAATCCTTCTCTCTCTCTCTCTAACACCACCTCGCGCTCTCTCTCTCGGTCCCCCTCCCTCTCTCTCTCATCCCCCTCCCTTTCTCTCTCCTCCCCCTCCCTCTCTTTCTCTCAACCCCCACCCTCTCTCTTGCTCTCATCCCCCTCCCTCTCCCTCTCACCCCTCTCCCTCTGTCTCTCTCGCCTGCCCTCCATTCCTCTCTCTCACTCCCCTTCCACTCTCTCTCACCCCGTCCCTCTCTCTCTCCTCCCCTTCCCTCTCTCTCTCGCCCCCTGCCTCTCTCTCTCATCCCCCTCCGTCTCTCTCTCACCCCATCCCTCTCTCTCTCGTCCCCTTCGCTCTCTCTCTCTTCCCCCCTGCCTCTCTCTCTCTACCCCTCCCTCTCTCTCTCTTGCCCCCACCCCCCTTTCTCTTGCCCCCTCCCTCTCTCTCTCTCGCACCCCATCCCGCTCTCTCTCACACCCCGTCCCGCTCTCACTCTCGGTACCCCTCCCTCTCTCTCTCTCATCCCCCTCCCTTTCTCCCTCCTCCCCTACCCTCTCTTTCTCTCACCCCCCTCCCTCTCTCTCTTCACCCCCTCTCTCTGTCTCTCTCGCCTGCCCTCCATTCCTCTCTCTCACTCCCCTCGCACTCTCTCTCACCCCTCCCTCTCTCTCACCGCCTCCCTCTCTCTCACGCCCCCACCCTCTCTATTGTCCCCCCTCTCTCTCTCGTCCCCCTCCTTCTCTCTCCACTCCTACCTCTCCCTCTCTCACTCCCCCCCCTCACTCTCTCGACCCCCTCCCTCTCTCTCTCTCTCTCTCTCACAGCCCCTCCTGCTCTCTCTCTCTCTCAGTCCCCATCCCTCTCTCTCTCGTCTCCCTCCCTCTGTCTCTCCTCCCCCTCCCTCTCTCACTCGCCCCCCTCACTTTCTCTCCACCTCCCACCTTCTCTCTCGCTCTCATCCCCCTCCCTCTCTCTCATACCCTCCCTCTCTCACTTTCCCGCCCGTCCTCCCATTCTCTCTCTCTCATCCCCCTCCCTCCCTCGCTCTCGCCCCCTCCCTCCCTTCCTCTCAGCCCCCTCCCTCTCCCTCTCACCCACCTCGCTCTCGCTCTCACAATCCTCTCCCTCTCTCTCACCCCCTCCCTCTCTCTCGCCCCACCTCCCTCCCTCTCTCTCGCCACCTCCCTCTCTCTCGCCCCCCCACTCTCTCGCCCCTGCCTCTCTCTCTCGCCCCCTCCCTCTCTCTCTCCCCCCCTCCCTCTCTCTCAACCCCTCCCTCTCTCTCGACCCCCTCCCTCTCTCTCTCTCGTCCCTCTACCCCTCTCTCGTCATCTCCCTCCCTCTCTCTCAACCCGTTCCCTCTCTCACACTCTCGTCCCCTCCCTCTCTCTCTCTTGTACCCACCATCTCTCACCCCCTTCCCTCTATCTCTCTTACCCCCTCCCTCTCTCTCTCTCGCCCCTACTTCTCGATCACGTCCACTCCCTCTCTCTAGCTCCCTCTCCCTCTTTCGCCGCCCTCTCTCTCGCCCCCTCCCCCTCCCCATTTTCTCTCGTCCCCCTCTCTTGCCCACCTCCCGCTATCTCCCTCACCCCCTCCCTCCCTCTCTCTCACCCCTTCCCTCTCTCTCTCGTCCCCCTCCCTCTCTCTCTCGTCCCTCCCTCTGTCTCTCGTCACCTCCCTCTCTCTCTCTCGCCTGCCCTCCCATTCTCACTCTCGCGCACTCCCTCTCTCTCTCTAGCCCGCCCGCCCCTCTCTCTCTCTCCTGCCACCTCTCTCTCGCCTCCATTCTTTCACTCGCCACGCCCTCTCTCTCTCTCGCCTCCCTCTTTCTTTCACCCCGCCCTTGCCACTTCCCTCTTACTCTCGCGCCCTCTCCCTCTGTCTCGCACAATCTCTCTCTCTCTCTCTCTCTCTCTCTTTCTCTCTCTCTCGCCCCCATCCCCCTCTCGTGCGCCCCCTCCTCTCTCTCTCGCCCCCTCTCTCTCTCTCGCCCGCCCCCTCCCTCTCTCTCTCGCCCTCTCACACACCCCTCTCTCCTTTGTGCCCTTCCTCTCTCTCACCATCTCTCTCTCTCGCCCATTCTCTCTTTCATCCAGTCCTTCTCTCTCTCTCTCTACCTCCCTCTCTCGACCCTCTCTCTCTTCTCACCTCTATCTCTCTCTCTTCCCTCCTCTATCTCTCTCCAGCCATCCCGCTTTCTCTTACCCCCATCTCCCAACCCCTGTCTATCTTTCACCCCCTCTCTCTCTGCCCTGTCTTTTTCTCTCTATCTCGCCTTCCCTATCTCTCTTGCTCCTTTCTCTCTCTAGTCGCCCCTATCTCTCTCTGTGTCTTTCTCCCTCTTGCCCCATCCCTCACCCCTCTCTCAGTCTCACTCTCTCTCGCCCCTCTCTCATTATCTCCTCCCATGTCTCTCCCTCACTCTATCTCTCTCTCTCTCCCCCTTCTCGCTCTGCCCCTCCCTCGGTATCTCTCTCTTCCGACCTCCCTCTCTTTCCCTCTGACTGAATCTCTCTCCCTCCTGTCCCTCCCTCACTCCCTCTCTCTCTGACATACTCTGCCTCCCTGATCCTTGTCTCTCCCTCTGACCCAGAGACGGGGGGTGTTTGGGGGTCACTTAGCGTGTGGGGGGTGGGGGTGAGATGTGGGAGGTGTGGAAAATGTCGTAGAGATGGAATTGTGGGAGAGAGACAGCGACGGCATGAGAGACAGAGAGGGGGAGAGGGAAGAGTGGCAGGTGGAGAAACCGTGGTTGGGGGGTGTGAGTGTGTAGAGAGAGGGGGATGAGGGAGAGGGTTGAGAAAGAGAGTGTGTGCTGAAAGTGAGAGAAAGAGAGAGAATTGAGAAGAAAGAGTAGGGGAGAGGTAATGGGGAGGCCAGGCTGCAGTGGTGGGACAGAGGGAGTTAAACCCAGCTCCTGAGCTCAGGGCGTGGTGCCCTCCCCTTCTCTGAGGACCAGGACTTGGGGCTGAGTCTGTCTCTCTCCAGCTCAGCTTCTCCAACACAAAGACACACAACAACATCGGTCACTCTGCTGCTCGGCACGCTTTAATCAACATTTTTATTGGTTACAAATGGAAGTGATGGATACAGTCAGTGGGATGGTGCCTTTTCTCACTGGTCCCTGAGTTGTGAGTAACATTGAAATGTTTCCCTGTAACCCCCCTGTGGGATAAGGATGGACAAACCAGCGCTACCCTCAGTCTGTTACTATAGCGACAGGCTGCTCCATCGCTGAAACACTGAACTGAAATGAGAAAATCCCGGATGGATTGATTAATGAGGGAATTTGATGGATGGATGGATTTGGGTGAAGGGATATTTCAGCACATTCTTCAGCTGCTGCCTGAACTTAGTCTGGGTCACGGCATAAATCGCGGTGTTTGTGCAGCAACTGAGGAGCTGCAGCATGAAGCCCAATTCCAGCACAAAGTAATCGAGATACACAGACTGATACCCAATCCACCACATCCGGTTCCATATAGAATACAGCATTAACGTTGACCATAACAGGATGAAATTGGCCGAGATCACAAACAGTAAAATGATGGATTTTTTTCGGTTTCTCATTTCAGTGTCAGACTGAGCGTCCCCATTGGTGTGAGCGCGGAGTCTCCTGCGGGCTCTGCTGGTCACTAAAATGTGTCTGACGGTGAGAACATTGAGCAGCAGAATCAGGAGAAATGGGACACACGGGGTTAGAATGTGGTGGAAGAACTCGATTGTGACCCAGACAATGGAGGATAGAACAGCGACTGTTACATCACAAAACCAGGGCTCGTTCACCAGCCAATACCGAGCCGTGAGCATAAAATACCAGGAAATGTTCTTTAAACAGCTCAGCACAGTCACTGCTCCCAGAACCACAGCCGCCGTTTTCTCACTGCAATATTTACTTTTCAGCTTCTGGCAACAAATGGCCACAAACCGATCAAAGGTGAAAGTGACGGTGAACCAGACAGAGCAGTCAGTGGCTGCATAAAGCAGGACGGCGTGGATATTACACACGGGGACGGAGTCCATCAGGAAATAAAACTGTTCCAGATAAACAATGGGAATGTGTCTCAGGATGAGGTCGAGGATAATGACCAGGAGATCCGCCGCTGCCATGGCCCCCAGGTAACGTCTGACACATGAAGACAATCCACAATCTTTATAAAGCAGGACGTAGATGGTCACTACGTTAACTGTGAGGAAGGAAAACAAACCCATTATCCATCAACCTGGAGGCAAAGGGACCCGTTTGATCGGGGACCCAGTGAGATTTTCAAATGTGTCCCTGTATTCAGGGATTTATTAAAATAATTGGAGCTGGAATAACAAATGGGAAGGTGGGAATTACTGACAAAAATGTGACATAAACCACAAGAAACCCTCCCTCCCCAAACACACAGAGACACATCCATAAGGACAGATGGTTTCTAGAACATTCCCACACTCTCGATCACTCGAGAGCAGACACAGGTCACTCCTTCCCAGTTCCTAATACGGACGGTGGGAACGTTACTGTCCTGAAGGATTCTCTCCCAGTTTCCTGAAGACAAACGGAGTTTGGGAATTTCTGTATTTTGGTCTAAATTGTGGTCGATCCTGTGTCGTGGAGAAATGTAAACGCGGGGAAAACGTATTCACCCCTTTAACTGCCTGAGGGGCCTTCGGAACAGTGTCTCCTTCTCCCTGGAACGGGATCTCTTCCCTCGGGATCTTATCGTTTGTTCAATTGACTGACGTCCGGCCGTTCACAAACAATGTCAGGGACAGAACGTTCCGGGGAATGTCAGTTATAGAATGTCGGGGACAGAACGTTCCAAGGAATGTCAGTTATAGAATGTCGGGGACAGAATGTTCCGGGGAACCCCTTGACCTGTCCATGACCTTTCCCCCCTACCCACCCCACCAACAAGATGTACTGTGCCTGGGGTGACATTAACATTAATGGGGGGAGAGACGGAGGGTCCAATCACAGGAATGGGAACTAAAGGCATCGCCAGGTCAGCTGAAATGGTTAGATATACCACATTCTCAATCCACCTCACAGAACCAGCCCAGACACCATACACCCAGAGGAGATATCTGTTCACCGTGGAACACGGTGCAGACCAGGCCAGTGTACTGCTCAGTACAATCCAGCAATCTGTCCAGATTCATCCATTACACTGGTCAATACAATCCAGCAATCTGTCCAGAGGGGAACACTGCGCAGATCATGTCAGGGCACTTATCTTCAAACGCAGATGAGACATGTGTACACTCTGGAAAACTGGGACAGAGACAGAAAAGCTGCAGATTCTGGAATCCAAAGAAGACCGGCAGGAAGCTTGGAAAACACAGCAAGTCACGCTGTGAGGTAGAGAAGTCGACGTTTCAGGTGTATCCCTTCTGCAAGAGTCCTGACGAAGGTCGACACCGAAACATCAAATTCCACTCCTCCTGATACTGCCTGGCTTGCTGTGTTCCGCCAGCAAGTATTCAGCATGGGAAAGAGTGCAGACCACAACCGTGGATTGATCTATAAACGCGGACGAGATATCTGTCCAGCTATGCAGACCACAACTGCTCCTGGGAGCAGTAACTGTTCATCAATAAACCTCAAACAGATAGTCTGACCAGCACAGCGAACTATGCCGTGATTACTCGTGAATTAATCTGTAAACCAGGAGCAGTTACCCTCCCAGCATGTAGGACTGTGTACACCACCCCAGGGCATTGATCTGTAAACCAGGAGCAGTTACCCTCCCAACCTGTAGGACTGTGTGCACCACCCCAGTGCATTGATCTGTAAACCAGGAGGAGTTACACCCCCAGAGCATGTAGAACTGTGTCCCCACCCCAGTGTATTGATCTGTATACCAGGAGTGGATACGGTCCCAGCATGTAGGACTGTGTACACCACCCCAGTACATTGATTAGATTAGATTACATTCGATTAGATTACTTACAGTGTGGAAACAGGCCCTTCAGCCCAACAAGTCCACACCGCCCCGCCGAAGCGCAACCCACCCATACCCCTACATCCACATTTACCACTTACCTAACACTATGGGCAATTTAGCATGGCCAATTCACCTGACCTGCACATCTTTGGACTGTGGGAGGAAACCGGAGCACCCGGAGGAAACCCACGCAGACACGGGGAGGACATGCAAACTCCACACAGTGAGTCGCCTGAGGCGGGAAATGAACCCGGGTCTCAGGCGCTGTGAGGCAGTAGTGCTAACCACTGTGCCACCGTGCCGCCCATGTCAACCAGGAGCAGTTACCCTCCCAGCATGTAGGACTGTGTACATCAGCCCACTATATTGATCTGGAAAACAGGAGCAGTTACCCTCCCAGCATGTAGGATTGTGTATCCCACACAAGTGCATTGATCTGTAACCCAGGAGCAGTTGCCCTCCCAGCATGTAGGACTGTGTACACCACCCCGGTACATTGATTTGTAACCCAGGAGCAGTAACACTCCCAGCATGTAGGAGTGTGTACACCACCCCAGTGCATTGATCTGTAACCCAGGAGCAGTTAGCTCACAGCATGTAGGACTGTGTTCACCACCCCAGTGCATTGATCTGTAACACAGTAGCAGATACCCTCGACCCTCGCCCCCCTCCCCCCAGTATGTAGGACTGTGTACAGCACCCCAGTGCATTGATCTGTAAACCAGGAGCAGTTACCCTCCCAGCATATAGGACTGTGTACCCCACCCCAGTTCATTGATCTGTAACACAGTAGCAGTTGCGCTCCCAGCTTGTAGGACTGTGTACAGCACCCCAGTGCATTGATCTGTAAACGAGGAGCAGTTACCCTCCCAGCATGTAGGACTGTGTACCCCACCCCAGTGCATTGATCTGTAACACAGTAGCAGTTACCCTCCCAGCTTGTAGGACTGTGTACACCACCCCAGTGCATTGATCTGTAAACGAGGAGCAGTTACCCTCCCAGCATGTAGGACTGTGTACCCCACTCCAGTGCAATGATCTTTAACCCAGGAACAGTTACCCTCCCAGCATGTCGGACTGCGTACACCACCCCAGTGCATTGATCTGTAAAAGAGGAGCAGTTACCCTCCCAGCATGTAGGACTGTGTACACCACCCCAGTACATTAATCTGTAAAAGAGGAGCAGGTACCTTCCCAGCATGTAGGACTGCGTACACTACCCCAGTGCATTGATCTGTAAAAGAGGAGCAGTTACCCTCCCAGCATGTCGGACTGTGCACACCACCCCAGTACATGGATCTGTAAAAGAGGAGCAGTTACCTTCCCAGCATGTAGGACTGTGTACACCACCCCAGTGCATTGATCTGTAAACCAGGAGCAGTTACCCTCCCAGCATGTCGAACTGTGTACACCGCCCCAGTGCATTGAATTGTAACTAAGGTTCTGTTACCCTCCCAGCATGTAGGACTCTGTACATCAGCCCAGTACATTGATCTGTAAAACAGGAGCTGTTACCTTCCCAGCATGTAGGACTGTACCCCACCCAGTGCATTGATCTGTAACCCAGGAGCAGGTACCTTCCCAGCATGTTGGACTGTGTGCATCACCTCAGTGCATTGATCTGTAACGCAGGAGCAGGTACCCTCCCAGCATGTTGGACTGTGTACATCACCTCAGTGCATTGATCTGTAACCCAGGAGCAATTACCCTCCCAGCATGTAGGACTGTGTACACCACCCCAGTACATTTTTCTGTAACCCAGAAGCAGTTACCCTCCAAGCATGTAGTACTGTGTACACCACCCCAGTGCATTGAACTGTAAACCATGAGCAGTTACACTCCCAGCATGTAGGACTGTGTACCCCACTCCAGTGCATTGATCTGTAACCCAAAATCAGTTACCCTCCCAGCATGTAGGGCTGTGTACAACACCCCAGTGCATTGATCTGTAAAAGAGGAGCAGTTACCCTCCCAGCATGTAGGGCTGTGTATCCCACCCCAGTACATTGATCAGTAACCAAGGCGCAGTTACCCTCCAAGGTAACTGGTACATTGATCTGTAACCCAGGAGCCATTAGCCTCCAAGCATGTACGACTGTGTATACCACCCCAGCACTTTGATCTGTAAACCAGGAGCAGTTACCCTCCCAGCATGGAGGACTGTGTACACCACCCCAGTACATTGATCTGTAACCCAGGAGCGGTTACCGTCCGAGCATGTAGGACTGCGTACACCAGCCCGGTACATTGATCTGTAACCCAGGAGCAGTTACCCTCCCAGCATGTAGGACCGTGTACACCACCCCAGTGCATTTATCTGTAACCCAGGAGCAGTTACTCTCCCAGCATGGAGGACTGTGTACACCACCCCAGTACATTGATCTGTAACCCAGGAGCAGTTACCCTCCCAGCATGTAGGATTGTGTATCCCACACAAGTGCATTGATCTGTAACCCAGGGACAGTTGCCCTCCCAGCATGTAGGACTGTGTACACCACCCCGGTACATTGATTTGTAACCCAGGAGCAGTAACACTCCCAGCATGTAGGAGTGTGTACACCACCCCAGTGCATTGATCTGTAACCCAGGAGCAGTTAGCTCACAGCATGTAGGACTGTGTTCACCACCCCAGTGCATTGATCTGTAACACAGTAGCAGATACCCTCGACCCTCGCCCCCCTCCCCCCAGCATGTAAGACTGTGTACAGCACCCCAGTGCATTGATCTGTAAACGAGGAGCAGTTACCCTCCCAGCATGTAGGACTGTGTACCCCACCCCAGTGCATTGATCTGTAACACAGTAGCAGTTACCCTCCCAGCTTGTAGGACTGTGTACACCACCCCAGTGCATTGATCTGTAAACGAGGAGCAGTTACCCTCCCAGCATGTAGGACTGTGTACCCCACTCCAGTGCAATGATCTTTAACCCAGGAGCAGTTACCCTCCCAGCATGTCGGACTGCGTACACCACCCCAGTGCATTGATCTGTAAAAGAGGAGCAGTTACCCTCCCAGCATGTAGGACTGTGTACACCACCCCAGTACATTAATCTGTAAAAGAGGAGCAGGTACCTTCCCAGCATGTAGGACTGCGTACACTACCCCAGTGCATTGATCTGTAAAAGAGGAGCAGTTACCCTCCCAGCATGTCGGACTGTGCACACCACCCCAGTACATGGATCTGTAAAAGAGGAGCAGTTACCTTCCCAGCATGTAGGACTGTGTGCACCACCCCAGTGCATTGATCTGTAAAAGAGGAGCAGTTACCCTCCCAGCATGTAGGACTGTGTACACCACCCCAGTACATTAATCTGTAAAAGAGGAGCAGGTACCTTCCCAGCATGTAGGACTGCGTACACTACCCCAGTGCATTGATCTGTAAAAGAGGAGCAGTTACCCTCCCAGCATGTCGGACTGTGCACACCACCCCAGTACATGGATCTGTAAAAGAGGAGCAGTTACCTTCCCAGCATGTAGGACTGTGTACACCACCCCAGTGCATTGATCTGTAAACCAGGAGCAGTTACCCTCCCAGCATGTCGAACTGTGTACACCGCCCCAGTGCATTGATTTGTAACTAAGGTTCTGTTACCCTCCCAGCATGTAGGACTCTGTACATCAGCCCAGTACATTGATCTGTAAAACAGGAGCTGTTACCCTCCCAGAATGTAGGACTGTACCCCACCCAGTGCATTGATCTGTAACCCAGGAGCAGGTACCCTCCCAGCATGTTGGACTGTGTACATCACCTCAGTGCATTGATCTGTAACCCAGGAGCAGGTACCCTCCCAGCATGTTGGACTGTGTACATCACCTCAGTGCATTGATCTGTAACCCAGGAGGAATTACCCTCCCAGCATGTAGGACTGTGTACACCACCCCAGTACATTTTTCTGTAACCCAGAAGCAGTTACCCTCCAAGCATGTAGTACTGTGTACACCACTCAAGTGCATTGAACTGTAAACCATGAGCAGTTACACTCCCAGTATGTAGGACTGTGTACCCCATTCCAGTGCATTGATCTGTAACCCAAAATCAGTTACCCTCCCAGCATGTAGGGCTGTGTACAACACCCCAGTGCATGGATCTGTAAAAGAGGAGCAGTTACCCTCCCAGCATGTAGGGCTGTGTATCCCACCCCAGTACATTGATCAGTAACCAAGGCGCAGTTACCCTCCAAGGTAACTGGTACATTGATCGGTAACCCAGGAGCCATTAGCCTCCAAGCATGTACGACTGTGTATACCACCCCAGCACTTTGATCTGTAAACCAGGAGCAGTTACCCTCCCAGCATGGAGGACTGTGTACACCACCCCAGTACATTGATCTGTAACCCAGGAGCGGTTACCCTCCGAGCATGTAGGACTGCGTACACCAGCCCGGTACATTGATCTGTAACCCAGGAGCAGTTACCCTCCCAGCATGTAGGACTGTGTATCCCACCCCAGTACATTGATCAGTAACCAAGGCGCAGTTACCCTCCCAGCATGTAGGACCGTGTACACCACCCCAGTGCATTTATCTGTAACCCAGGAGCAGTTACCCTCCCAGCATAGAGGACTGTGTACACCACCCCAGTACATTGATCTGTAACCCAGGAGCAGTTACCCTCCCAGCATGTAGGATTGTGTATCCCACACAAGTGCATTGATCTGTAACCCAGGGACAGTTGCCCTCCCAGCATGTAGGACTGTGTACACCACCCCGGTACATTGATTTGTAACCCAGGAGCAGTAACACTCCCAGCATGTAGGAGTGTGTACACCACCCCAGTGCATTGATCTGTAACCCAGGAGCAGTTAGCTCACAGCATGTAGGACTGTGTTCACCACCCCAGTGCATTGATCTGTAACACAGTAGCAGATACCCTCGAACCTCGCCCCCCTCCCCCCAGCATGTAGGACTGTGTACAGCACCCCAGTGCATTGATCTGTAAACCAGGAGCAGTTACCCTCCCAGCATATAGGACTGTGTACCCCACCCCAGTTCATTGATCTGTAACACAGTAGCAGTTGCGCTCCCAGCTTGTAGGACTGTGTACAGCACCCCAGTGCATTGATCTGTAAACGAGGAGCAGTTACCCTCCCAGCATGTAGGACTGTGTACCCCACCCCAGTGCATTGATCTGTAACACAGTAGCAGTTACCCTCCCAGCTTGTAGGACTGTGTACACCACCCCAGTACATTGATCTGTAAACGAGGAGCAGTTACCCTCCCAGCATGTAGGACTGTGTACCCCACTCCAGTGCAATGATCTTTAACCCAGGAGCAGTTACCCTCCCAGCATGTAGGACTGTGTACACCACCCCAGTACATTAATCTGTAAAAGAGGAGCAGGTACCTTCCCAGCATGTAGGACTGCGTACACTACCCCAGTGCATTGATCTGTAAAAGAGGAGCAGTTACCCTCCCAGCATGTCGGACTGTGCACACCACCCCAGTACATGGATCTGTAAAAGAGGAGCAGTTACCTTCCCAGCATGTAGGACTGTGTACACAACCCCAGTGCATTGATCTGTAAAAGAGGAGCAGTTACCCTCCCAGCATGTAGGACTGTGTACACCACCCCAGTACATTAATCTGTAAAAGAGGAGCAGGTACCTTCCCAGCATGTAGGACTGCGTACACTACCCCAGTGCATTGATCTGTAAAAGAGGAGCAGTTACCCTCCCAGCATGTCGGACTGTGCACACCACCCCAGTACATGGATCTGTAAAAGAGGAGCAGTTACCTTCCCAGCATGTAGGACTGTGTACACCACCCCAGTGCCTTGATCTGTAAACCAGGAGCAGTTACCCTCCCAGCATGTCGAACTGTGTACACCGCCCCAGTGCATTGATTTGTAACTAAGGTTCTGTTACCCTCCCAGCATGTAGGACTCTGTACATCAGCCCAGTACATTGATCTGTAAAACAGGAGCTGTTACCCTCCCAGCATGTAGGACTGTACCCCACCCAGTGCATTGATCTGTAACCCAGGAGCAGGTACCCTCCCAGCATGTTGGACTGTGTACATCACCTCATTGCATTGATCTGTAACCCAGGAGCAGGTACCCTCCCAGCATGTTGGACTGTGTACATCACCTCAGTGCATTGATCTGTAACCCAGGAGCAATTACCCTCCCAGCATGTAGGACTGTGTACACCACCCCAGTACATTTTTCTGTAACCCAGAAGCAGTTACCCTCCAAGCATGTAGTACTGTGTACACCACCCCAGTGCATTGAACTGTAAACCATGAGCAGTTACACTCCCAGCATGTAGGACTGTGTACCCCACTCCAGTGCATTGATCTGTAACCCAAAATCAGTTACCCTCCCAGCATGTAGGGCTGTGTACAACACCCCAGTGCATTGATCTGTAAAAGAGGAGCAGTTACCCTCCCAGCATGTAGGGCTGTGTATCCCACCCCAGTACATTGATCAGTAACCAAGGCTCAGTTACCCTCCAAGGTAACTGGTACATTGATCGGTAACCCAGGAGCCATGAGCCTCCAAGCATGTACGACTGTGTATACCACCCCAGCACTTTGATCTGTAAACCAGGAGCAGTTACCCTCCCAGCATGGAGGACTGTGTACAATACCCCAGTACATTGATCTGTAACCCAGGAGCGGTTACCCTCCGAGCATGTAGGACTGCGTACACCAGCCCGGTACATTGATCTGTAACCCAGGAGCAGTTACCCTCCCAGCATGTAGGACTGTGTATCCCACCCCAGTACATTGATCAGTAACCAAGGCGCAGTTACCCTCCCAGCATGTAGGACCGTGTACACCACCCCAGTGCATTTATCTGTAACCCAGGAGCAGTTACCCTCCCAGCATGGAGGACTGTGTACACCACCCCAGTACATTGATCTGTAACCCAGGAGCAGTTACCCTCCCAGCATGTAGGATTGTGTATCCCACACAAGTGCATTGATCTGTAACCCAGGGACAGTTGCCCTCCCAGCATGTAGGACTGTGTACACCACCCCGGTACATTGATTTGTAACCCAGGAGCAGTAACACTCCCAGCATGTAGGAGTGTGTACACCACCCCAGTGCATTGATCTGTAACCCAGGAGCAGTTAGCTCACAGCATGTAGGACTGTGTTCACCACCCCAGTGCATTGATCTGTAACACAGTAGCAGATACCCTCGACCCTCGCCCCCCTCCCCCCAGCATGTAGGACTGTGTACAGCACCCCAGTGCATTGATCTGTAAACCAGGAGCAGTTACCCTCCCAGCATATAGGACTGTGTACCCCACCCCAGTGCATTGATCTGTAACACAGTAGCAGTTACCCTCCCAGCTTGTAGGACTGTGTACAGCACCCCAGTGCATTGATCTGTAAACGAGGAGCAGTTACCCTCCCAGCATGTAGGACTGTGTACCCCACCCCAGTGCATTGATCTGTAACACAGTAGCAGTTACCCTCCCAGCTTGTAGGACTGTGTACACCACCCCAGTGCATTGATCTGTAAACGAGGAGCAGTTACCCTCCCAGCATGTAGGACTGTGTACCCCACTCCAGTGCAATGATCTTTAACCCAGGAGCAGTTACCCTCCCAGCATGTCGGACTGCGTACACCACCCCAGTGCATTGATCTGTAAAAGAGGAGCAGTTACCCTCCCAGCATGTAGGACTGTGTACACCACCCCAGTATATTAATCTGTAAAAGAGGAGCAGGTACCTTCCCAGCATGTAGGACTGCGTACACTACCCCAGTGCATTGATCTCATAAAAGAGGAGCAGTTACCCTCCCAGCATGTCGGACTGTGCACACCACCCCAGTACATGGATCTGTAAAAGAGGAGCAGTTACCTTCCCAGCATGTAGGACTGTGTACACCACCCCAGTGCATTGATCTGTAAAAGAGGAGCAGTTACCCTCCCAGCATGTAGGACTGTGTACACCACCCCAGTACATTAATCTGTAAAAGAGGAGCAGGTACCTTCCCAGCATGTAGGACTGTGTACACCACCCCAGTGCATTGATCTGTAAACCAGGAGCAGTTACCCTCCCAGCATGTTGAACTGTGTACACCGCACCAGTGCATTGATTTGTAACTAAGGTTCTGTTACCCTCCCAGCATGTAGGACTCTGTACATCAGCCCAGTACATTGATCTGTAAAACAGGAGCTGTTACCCTCCCAGCATGTAGGACTGTACCCCACCCAGTGCATTGATCTGTAACCCAGGAGCAGGTACCCTCCCAGCATGTTGGACTGTGTGCATCACCTCAGTGCATTGATCTGTAATCCAGGAGCAGGTACCCTCCCAGCATGTTGGACTGTGTACATCACCTCAGTGCATTGATCTGTAACCCAGGAGCAATTACCCTCCCAGCATGTAGGACTGTGTACACCACCCCAGTACATTTTTCTGTAACCCAGAAGCAGTTACCCTCCAAGCATGTAGTACTGTGTACACCACCCCAGTGCATTGAACTGTAAACCATGAGCAGTTACACTCCCAGCATGTAGGACTGTGTACCCCACTCCAGTGCATTGATCTGTAACCCAAAATCAGTTACCCTCCCAGCATGTAGGGCTGTGTACAACACCCCAGTGCATTGATCTGTAAAAGAGGAGCAGTTACCCTCCCAGCATGTAAAGGCTGTGTATCCCACCCCAGTACATTGATCAGTAACCAAGGCGCAGTTACCCTCCAAGGTAACTGGTACATTGATCTGTAACCCAGGAGCCATTAGCCTCCAAGCATGTACGACTGTGTATACCACCCCAGCACTTTGATCTGTAAACCAGGAGCAGTTACCCTCCCAGCATGGAGGACTGTGTACACCACCCCAGTACATTGATCTGTAACCCAGGAGCGGTTACCCTCCGAGCATGTAGGACTGCGTACACCAGCCCGGTACATTGATCTGTAACCCAGGAGCAGTTACCCTCCCAGCATGTAGGACTGTGTATCCCACCCCAGTACATTGATCAGTAACCAAGGCGCAGTTACCCTCCCAGCATGTAGGACCGTGTACACCACCCCAGTGCATTTATCTGTAACCCAGGAGCAGTTACCCTCCCAGCATGTAGGATTGTGTATCCCACACAAGTGCATTGATCTGTAACCCAGGGACAGTTGCCCTCCCAGCATGTAGGACTGTGTACACCACCCCGGTACATTGATTTGTAACCCAGGAGCAGTAACACTCCCAGCATGTAGGAGTGTGTACACCACCCCAGTGCATTGATCTGTAACCCAGGAGCAGTTAGCTCACAGCATGTAGGACTGTGTTCACCACCCCAGTGCATTGATCTGTAACACAGTAGCAGATACCCTCGACCCTCGCCCCCCTCCCCCCAGCATGTAAGACTGTGTACAGCACCCCAGTGCATTGATCTGTAAACCAGGAGCAGTTACCCTCCCAGCATATAGGACTGTGTACCCCACCCCAGTTCATTGATCTGTAACACAGTAGCAGTTGCGCTCCCAGCTTGTAGGACTGTGTACAGCACCCCAGTGCATTGATCTGTAAACGAGGAGCAGTTACCCTCCCAGCATGTAGGACTGTGTACCCCACCCCAGTGCAATGATCTTTAACCCAGGAGCAGTTACCCTCCCAGCATGTCGGACTGCGTACACCACCCCAGTGCATTGTTCTGTAAAAGAGGAGCAGTTACCCTCCCAGCATGTAGGACTGTGTACACCACCCCAGTACATTAATCTGTAAAAGAGGAGCAGTTACCTTCCCAGCATGTAGGACTGCGTACACTACCCCAGTGCATTGATCTGTAAAAGAGGAGCAGTTACCCTCCCAGCATGTCGGACTGTGCACACCACCCCAGTACATGGATCTTTAAAAGAGGAGCAGTTACCTTCCCAGCATGTAGGACTGTGTACACCACCCCAGTGCATTGATCTGTAAAAGAGGAGCAGTTACCCTCCCAGCATGTAGGACTGTGTACACCACCCCAGTACATTAATCTGTAAAAGAGGAGCAGGTACCTTCCCAGCATGTAGGACTGCGTACACTACCCCAGTGCATTGATCTGTAAAAGAGGAGCAGTTACCCTCCCAGCATGTCGGACTGTGCACACCACCCCAGTACATGGATCTGTAAAAGAGGAGCAGTTACCTTCCCAGCATGTCGAACTGTGTACACCGCCCCAGTGCATTGATTTGTAACTAAGGTTCTGTTACCCTCCCAGCATGTAGGACTCTGTACATCAGCCCAGTACATTGATCTGTAAAACAGGAGCTGTTACCCTCCCAGAATGTAGGACTGTACCCCACCCAGTGCATTGATCTGTAACCCAGGAGCAGGTACCCTCCCAGCATGTTGGACTGTGTACATCACCTCAGTGCATTGATCTGTAACCCAGGAGCAGGTACCCTCCCAGCATGTTGGACTGTGTACATCACCTGAGTGCATGGATCTGTAAAAGAGGAGCAGTTACCCTCCCAGCATGTAGGGCTGTGTATCCCACCCCAGTACATTGATCAGTAACCAAGGCGCAGTTACCCTCCAAGGTAACTGGTACATTGATCGGTAACCCAGGAGCCATTAGCCTCCAAGCATGTACGACTGTGTATACCACCCCAGCACTTTGATCTGTAAACCAGGAGCAGTTACCCTCCCAGCATGGAGGACTGTGTACACCACCCCAGTACATTGATCTGTAACCCAGGAGCGGTTACCCTCCGAGCATGTAGGACTGCGTACACCAGCCCGGTACATTGATCTGTAACCCAGGAGCAGTTACCCTCCCAGCATGTAGGACTGTGTATCCCACCCCAGTACATTGATCAGTAACCAAGGCGCAGTTACCCTCCCAGCATGTAGGACCGTGTACACCACCCCAGTGCATTTATCTGTAACCCAGGAGCAGTTACCCTCCCAGCATGGAGGACTGTGTACACCACCCCAGTACATTGATCTGTAACCCAGGAGCAGTTACCCTCCCAGCATGTAGGATTGTGTATCCCACACAAGTGCATTGATCTGTAACCCAGGGACAGTTAACTCCCAGCATGTAGGACTGTGTACACCACCCCGGTACATTGATTTGTAACCCAGGAGCAGTAACACTCCCAGCATGTAGGAGTGTGTACACCACCCCAGTGCATTGATCTGTAACCCAGGAGCAGTTAGCTCACAGCATGTAGGACTGTGTTCACCACCCCAGTGCATTGATCTGTAACACAGTAGCAGATACCCTCGACCCTCGCCCCCCTCCCCCCAGCATGTAGGACTGTGTACAGCACCCCAGTGCATTGATCTGTAAACCAGGAGCAGTTACCCTCCCAGCATATAGGACTGTGTACCCCACCCCAGTTCATTGATCTTTAACACAGTAGCAGTTGCGCTCCCAGCTTGTAGGACTGTGTACAGCACCCCAGTGCATTGATCTGTAAACGAGGAGCAGTTACCCTCCCAGCATGTAGGACTGTGTACCCCACCCCAGTGCATTGATCTGTAACACAGTAGCAGTTACCCTCCCAGCTTGTAGGACTGTGTACACCACCCCAGTGCATTGATCTGTAAACGAGGAGCAGTTACCCTCCCAGCATGTAGGACTGTGTACCCCACTCCAGTGCAATGATCTTTAACCCAGGAGCAGTTACCCTCCCAGCATGTCGGACTGCGTACACCACCCCAGTGCATTGATCTGTAAAAGAGGAGCAGTTACCCTCCCAGCATGTAGGACTGTGTACACCACCCCAGTACATTAATCTGTAAAAGAGGAGCAGGTACCTTCCCAGCATGTAGGACTGCGTACACTACCCCAGTGCATTGATCTGTAAAAGAGGAGCAGTTACCCTCCCAGCATGTCCCACTGTGCACACCACCCCAGTACATGGATCTGTAAAAGAGGAGCAGGTACCTTCCCAGCATGTAGGACTGCGTACACTACCCCAGTGCATTGATCTGTAAAAGAGGAGCAGTTACCCTCCCAGCATGTCGGACTGTGCACACCACCCCAGTACATGGATCTGTAAAAGAGGAGCAGTTACCTTCCCAGCATGTCGGACTGTGTACACCACCCCAGTGCATTGATCTGTAAACCAGGAGCAGTTACCCTCCCAGCATGTCGAACTGTGTACACCGCCCCAGTGCATTGATTTGTAACTAAGGTTCTGTTACCCTCCCAGCATGTAGGACTCTGTACATCAGCCCAGTACATTGATCTGTAAAACAGGAGCTGTTACCCTCCCAGCATGTAGGACTGTACCCCACCCAGTGCATTGATCTGTAACCCAGGAGCAGGTACCCTCCCAGCATGTTGGACTGTGTACATCACCTCAGTGCATTGATCTGTAACCCAGGAGCAGGTACCCTCCCAGCATGTTGGACTGTGTACATCACCTCAGTGCATTGATCTGTAACCCAGGAGCAATTACCCTCCCAGCATGTAGGACTGTGTACACCACCCCAGTACATTTTTCTGTAACCCAGAAGCAGTTACCCTCCAAGCATGTAGTACTGTGTACACCACCCCAGTGCATTGAACTGTAAACCATGAGCAGTTACACTCCCAGCATGTAGGACTGTGTACCCCACTCCAGTGCATTGATCTGTAACCCAAAATCAGTTACCCTCCCAGCATGTAGGGCTGTGTACAACACCCCAGTGCATTGATCTGTAAAAGAGGAGCAGTTACCCTCCCAGCATGTAGGGCTGTGTATCCCACCCCAGTACATTGATCAGTAACCAAGGCGCAGTTACCCTCCAAGGTAACTGGTACATTGATCGGTAACCCAGGAGCCATTAGCCTCCAAGCATGTACGACTGTGTATACCACCCCAGCACTTTGATCTGTAAACCAGGAGCAGTTACCCTCCCAGCATGGAGGACTGTGTACACCACCCCAGTACATTGATCTGTAACCCAGGAGCGGTTACCCTCCGAGCATGTAGGACTGCGTACACCAGCCCGGTACATTGATCTGTAACCCAGGAGCAGTTACCCACCCAGCATGTAGGACTGTGTATCCCACCCCAGTACATTGATCAGTAACCAAGGCGCAGTTACCCTCCCAGCATGTAGGACCGTGTACACCACCCCAGTGCATTTATCTGTAACCCAGGAGCAGTTACCCTCCCAGCATGGAGGACTGTGTACACCACCCCAGTACATTGATCTGTAACCCAGGAGCAGTTACCCTCCCAGCATGTAGGATTGTGTATCCCACACAAGTGCATTGATCTGTAACCCAGGGACAGTTGCCCTCCCAGCATGTAGGACTGTGTACACCACCCCGGTACATTGATTTGTAACCCAGGAGCAGTAACACTCCCAGCATGTAGGAGTGTGTACACCACCCCAGTGCATTGATCTGTAACCCAGGAGCAGTTAGCTCACAGCATGTAGGACTGTGTTCACCACCCCAGTGCATTGATCTGTAACACAGTAGCAGATACCCTCGACCCTCGCCCCCCTCCCCCCAGCATGTAGGACTGTGTACAGCACCCCAGTGCATTGATCTGTAAACCAGGAGCAGTTACCCTCCCAGCATATAGGACTGTGTACCCCACCCCAGTGCATTGATCTGTAACACAGTAGCAGTTGCGCTCCCAGCTTGTAGGACTGTGTACAGCACCCCAGTGCATTGATCTGTAAACGAGGAGCAGTTACCCTCCCAGCATGTAGGACTGTGTACCCCACCCCAGTGCATTGATCTGTAACACAGTAGCAGTTACCCTCCCAGCTTGTAGGACTGTGTACACCACCCCAGTGCATTGATCTGTAAACGAGGAGCAGTTACCCTCCCAGCATGTAGGACTGTGTACCCCACTCCAGTGCAATGATCTTTAACCCAGGAGCAGTTACCCTCCCAGCATGTCGGACTGCGTACACCACCCCAGTGCATTGATCTGTAAAAGAGGAGCAGTTACCCTCCCAGCATGTAGGACTGTGTACACCACCCCAGTACATTAATCTGTAAAAGAGGAGCAGGTACCTTCCCAGCATGTAGGACTGCGTACACTACCCCAGTGCATTGATCTCATAAAAGAGGAGCAGTTACCCTCCCAGCATGTCGGACTGTGCACACCACCCCAGTACATGGATCTGTAAAAGAGGAGCAGTTACCTTCCCAGCATGTAGGACTGTGTACACCACCCCAGTGCATTGATCTGTAAAAGAGGAGCAGTTACCCTCCCAGCATGTAGGACTGTGTACACCACCCCAGTACATTAATCTGTAAAAGAGGAGCAGGTACCTTCCCAGCATGTAGGACTGTGTACACCACCCCAGTGCATTGATCTGTAAACCAGGAGCAGTTACCCTCCCAGCATGTTGAACTGTGTACACCGCACCAGTGCATTGATTTGTAACTAAGGTTCTGTTACCCTCCCAGCATGTAGGACTCTGTACATCAGCCCAGTACATTGATCTGTAAAACAGGAGCTGTTACCCTCCCAGCATGTAGGACTGTACCCCACCCAGTGCATTGATCTGTAACCCAGGAGCAGGTACCCTCCCAGCATGTTGGACTGTGTGCATCATCTCAGTGCATTGATCTGTAATCCAGGAGCAGGTACCCTCCCAGCATGTTGGACTGTGTACATCACCTCAGTGCATTGATCTGTAACCCAGGAGCAATTACCCTCCCAGCATGTAGGACTGTGTACACCACCCCAGTACATTTTTCTGTAACCCAGAAGCAGTTACCCTCCAAGCATGTAGTACTGTGTACACCACCCCAGTGCATTGAACTGTAAACCATGAGCAGTTACACTCCCAGCATGTAGGACTGTGTACCCCACTCCAGTGCATTGATCTGTAACCCAAAATCAGTTACCCTCCCAGCATGTAGGGCTGTGTACAACACCCCAGTGCATTGATCTGTAAAAGAGGAGCAGTTACCCTCCCAGCATGTAGGGCTGTGTATCCCACCCCAGTACATTGATCAGTAACCAAGGCGCAGTTACCCTCCAAGGTAACTGGTACATTGATCTGTAACCCAGGAGCCATTAGCCTCCAAGCATGTACGACTGTGTATACCACCCCAGCACTTTGGTCTGTAAACCAGGAGCAGTTACCCTCCCAGCATGTAGGATTGTGTATCCCACACAAGTGCATTGATCTGTAACCCAGGGACAGTTGCCCTCCCAGCATGTAGGACTGTGTACACCACCCCGGTACATTGATTTGTAACCCAGGAGCAGTAACACTCCCAGCATGTAGGAGTGTGTACACCACCCCAGTGCATTGATCTGTAACCCAGGAGCAGTTAGCTCACAGCATGTAGGACTGTGTTCACCACCCCAGTGCATTGATCTGTAACACAGTAGCAGATACCCTCGACCCTCGCCCCCCTCCCCCCAGCATGTAAGACTGTGTACAGCACCCCAGTGCATTGATCTGTAAACCAGGAGCAGTTACCCTCCCAGCATATAGGACTGTGTACCCCACCCCAGTTCATTGATCTGTAACACAGTAGCAGTTGCGCTCCCAGCTTGTAGGACTGTGTACAGCACCCCAGTGCATTGATCTGTAAACGAGGAGCAGTTACCCTCCCAGCATGTAGGACTGTGTACCCCACCCCAGTGCAATGATCTTTAACCCAGGAGCAGTTACCCTCCCAGCATGTCGGACTGCGTACACCACCCCAGTGCATTGATCTGTAAAAGAGGAGCAGTTACCCTCCCAGCATGTAGGACTGTGTACACCACCCCAGTACATTAATCTGTAAAAGAGGAGCAGGTACCTTCCCAGCATGTAGGACTGCGTACCCTACCCCAGTGCATTGATCTGTAAAAGAGGAGCAGTTACCCTCCCAGCATGTCGGACTGTGCACACCACCCCAGTACATGGATCTGTAAAAGAGGAGCAGTTACCTTCCCAGCATGTAGGACTGTGTACACCACCCCAGTGCATTGATCTGTAAAAGAGGAGCAGTTACCCTCCCAGCATGTAGGACTGTGTACACCACCCCAGTACATTAATCTGTAAAAGAGGAGCAGGTACCTTCCCAGCATGTAGGACTGCGTACACTACCCCAGTGCATTGATCTGTAAAAGAGGAGCAGTTACCCTCCCAGCATGTCGGACTGTGCACACCACCCCAGTACATGGATCTGTAAAAGAGGAGCAGTTACCTTCCCAGCATGTAGGACTGTGTACACCACCCCAGTGCATTGATCTGTAAACCAGGAGCAGTTACCCTCCCAGCATGTCGAACTGTGTACACCGCCCCAGTGCATTGATTTGTAACTAAGGTTCTGTTACCCTCCCAGCATGTAGGACTCTGTACATCAGCCCAGTACATTGATCTGTAAAACAGGAGCTGTTACCCTCCCAGAATGTAGGACTGTACCCCACCCAGTGCATTGATCTGTAACCCAGGAGCAGGTACCCTCCCAGCATGTTGGACTGTGTACATCACCTCAGTGCATTGATCTGTAACCCAGGAGCAGGTACCCTCCCAGCATGTTGGACTGTGTACATCACCTCAGTGCATTGATCTGTAACCCAGGAGCAATTACCCTCCCAGCATGTAGGACTGTGTACACCACCCCAGTACATTTTTCTGTAACCCAGAAGCAGTTACCCTCCAAGCATGTAGTACTGTGTACACCACCCCAGTGCATTGAACTGTAAACCATGAGCAGTTACACTCCCAGTATGTAGGACTGTGTACCCCATTCCAGTGCATTGATCTGTAACCCAAAATCAGTTACCCTCCCAGCATGTAGGGCTGTGTACAACACCCCAGTGCATGGATCTGTAAAAGAGGAGCAGTTACCCTCCCAGCATGTAGGGCTGTGTATCCCACCCCAGTACATTGATCAGTAACCAAGGCGCAGTTACCCTCCAAGGTAACTGGTACATTGATCGGTAACCCAGGAGCCATTAGCCTCCAAGCATGTACGACTGTGTATACCACCCCAGCACTTTGATCTGTAAACCAGGAGCAGTTACCCTCCCAGCATGGAGGACTGTGTACACCACCCCAGTACATTGATCTGTAACCCAGGAGCGGTTACCCTCCGAGCATGTAGGACTGCGTACACCAGCCCGGTACATTGATCTGTAACCCAGGAGCAGTTACCCTCCCAGCATGTAGGACTGTGTATCCCACCCCAGTACATTGATCAGTAACCAAGGCGCAGTTACCCTCCCAGCATGTAGGACCGTGTACACCACCCCAGTGCATTTATCTGTAACCCAGGAGCAGTTACCCTCCCAGCATGGAGGACTGTGTACACCACCCCAGTACATTGATCTGTAACCCAGGAGCAGTTACCCTCCCAGCATGTAGGATTGTGTATCCCACACAAGTGCATTGATCTGTAACCCAGGGACAGTTGCCCTCCCAGCATGTAGGACTGTGTACACCACCCCGGTACATTGATTTGTAACCCAGGAGCAGTAACACTCCCAGCATGTAGGAGTGTGTACACCACCCCAGTGCATTGATCTGTAACCCAGGAGCAGTTAGCTCACAGCATGTAGGACTGTGTTCACCACCCCAGTGCATTGATCTGTAACACAGTAGCAGATACCCTCGACCCTCGCCCCCCTCCCCCCAGCATGTAGGACTGTGTACAGCACCCCAGTGCATTGATCTGTAAACCAGGAGCAGTTACCCTCCCAGCATATAGGACTGTGTACCCCACCCCAGTTCATTGATCTGTAACACAGTAGCAGTTGCGCTCCCAGCTTGTAGGACTGTGTACAGCACCCCAGTGCATTGATCTGTAAACGAGGAGCAGTTACCCTCCCAGCATGTAGGACTGTGTACCCCACCCCAGTGCATTGATCTGTAACACAGTAGCAGTTACCCTCCCAGCTTGTAGGACTGTGTACACCACCCCAGTGCATTGATCTGTAAACGAGGAGCAGTTACCCTCCCAGCATGTAGGACTGTGTACCCCACTCCAGTGCAATGATCTTTAACCCAGGAGCAGTTACCCTCCCAGCATGTCGGACTGCGTACACCACCCCAGTGCATTGATCTGTAAAAGAGGAGCAGTTACCCTCCCAGCATGTAGGACTGTGTACACCACCCCAGTACATTAATCTGTAAAAGAGGAGCAGGTACCTTCCCAGCATGTAGGACTGCGTACACTACCCCAGTGCATTGATCTGTAAAAGAGGAGCAGTTACCCTCCCAGCATGTCGGACTGTGCACACCACCCCAGTACATGGATCTGTAAAAGAGGAGCAGTTACCTTCCCAGCATGTAGGACTGTGTACACCACCCCAGTGCATTGATCTGTAAAAGAGGAGCAGTTACCCTCCCAGCATGTAGGACTGTGTACACCACCCCAGTACATTAATCTGTAAAAGAGGAGCAGTTACCCTCCCAGCATGTAGGACTGTGTACCCCACCCCAGTGCATTGATCTGTAACACAGTAGCAGTTACCCTCCCAGCTTGTAGGACTGTGTACACCACCCCAGTGCATTGATCTGTAAACGAGGAGCAGTTACCCTCCCAGCATGTAGGACTGTGTACCCCACTCCAGTGCAATGATCTTTAACCCAGGAGCAGTTACCCTCCCAGCATGTCGGACTGCGTACACCACCCCAGTGCATTGATCTGTAAAAGAGGAGCAGTTACCCTCCCAGCATGTAGGACTGTGTACACCACCCCAGTACATTAATCTGTAAAAGAGGAGCAGGTACCTTCCCAGCATGTAGGACTGCGTACACTACCCCAGTGCATTGATCTCATAAAAGAGGAGCAGTTACCCTCCCAGCATGTCGGACTGTGCACACCACCCCAGTACATGGATCTGTAAAAGAGGAGCAGTTACCTTCCCAGCATGTAGGACTGTGTACACCACCCCAGTGCATTGATCTGTAAAAGAGGAGCAGTTACCCTCCCAGCATGTAGGACTGTGTACACCACCCCAGTACATTAATCTGTAAAAGAGGAGCAGGTACCTTCCCAGCATGTAGGACTGCGTACACTACCCCAGTGCATTGATCTGTAAAAGAGGAGCAGTTACCCTCCCAGCATGTCGGACTGTGCACACCACCCCAGTACATGGATCTGTAAAAGAGGAGCAGTTACCTTCCCAGCATGTAGGACTGTGTACACCACCCCAGTGCATTGATCTGTAAACCAGGAGCAGTTACCCTCCCAGCATGTCGAACTGTGTACACCGCCCCAGTGCATTGATTTGTAACTAAGGTTCTGTTACCCTCCCAGCATGTAGGACTCTGTACATCAGCCCAGTACATTGATCTGTAACCCAGGAGCAGGTACCCTCCCAGCATGTTGGACTGTGTACATCACCTCAGTGCATTGATCTGTAACCCAGGAGCAGGTACCCTCCCAGCATGTTGGACTGTGTACATCACCTCAGTGCATTGATCTGTAACCCAGGAGCAATTACCCTCCCAGCATGTAGGACTGTGTACACCACCCCAGTACATTTTTCTGTAACCCAGAAGCAGTTACCCTCCAAGCATGTAGTACTGTGTACACCACCCCAGTGCATTGAACTGTAAACCATGAGCAGTTACACTCCCAGCATGTAGGACTGTGTACCCCACTCCAGTGCATTGATCTGTAACCCAAAATCAGTTACCCTCCCAGCATGTAGGGCTGTGTACAACACCCCAGTGCATTGATCTGTAAAAGAGGAGCAGTTACCCTCCCAGCATGTAGGGCTGTGTATCCCACCCCAGTACATTGATCAGTAACCAAGGCGCAGTTACCCTCCAAGGTAACTGGTACATTGATCGGTAACCCAGGAGCCATTAGCCTCCAAGCATGTACGACTGTGTATACCACCCCAGCACTTTGATCTGTAAACCAGGAGCAGTTACCCTCCCAGCATGGAGGACTGTGTACACCACCCCAGTACATTGATCTGTAACCCAGGAGCGGTTACCCTCCGAGCATGTAGGACTGCGTACACCAGCCCGGTACATTGATCTGTAACCCAGGAGCAGTTACCCTCCCAGCATGTAGGGCTGTGTATCCCACCCCAGTACATTGATCAGTAACCAAGGCGCAGTTACCCTCCAAGGTAACTGGTACATTGATCTGTAACCCAGGAGCCATTAGCCTCCAAGCATGTACGACTGTGTATACCACCCCAGCACTTTGGTCTGTAAACCAGGAGCAGTTACCCTCCCAGCATGTAGGATTGTGTATCCCACACAAGTGCATTGATCTGTAACCCAGGGACAGTTGCCCTCCCAGCATGTAGGACTGTGTACACCACCCCGGTACATTGATTTGTAACCCAGGAGCAGTAACACTCCCAGCATGTAGGAGTGTGTACACCACCCCAGTGCATTGATCTGTAACCCAGGAGCAGTTAGCTCACAGCATGTAGGACTGTGTTCACCACCCCAGTGCATTGATCTGTAACACAGTAGCAGATACCCTCGACCCTCGCCCCCCTCCCCCCAGCATGTAAGACTGTGTACAGCACCCCAGTGCATTGATCTGTAAACCAGGAGCAGTTACCCTCCCAGCATATAGGACTGTGTACCCCACCCCAGTTCATTGATCTGTAACACAGTAGCAGTTGCGCTCCCAGCTTGTAGGACTGTGTACAGCACCCCAGTGCATTGATCTGTAAACGAGGAGCAGTTACCCTCCCAGCATGTAGGACTGTGTACCCCACCCCAGTGCAATGATCTTTAACCCAGGAGCAGTTACCCTCCCAGCATGTCGGACTGCGTACACCACCCCAGTGCATTGATCTGTAAAAGAGGAGCAGTTACCCTCCCAGCATGTAGGACTGTGTACACCACCCCAGTACATTAATCTGTAAAAGAGGAGCAGGTACCTTCCCAGCATGTAGGACTGCGTACCCTACCCCAGTGCATTGATCTGTAAAAGAGGAGCAGTTACCCTCCCAGCATGTCGGACTGTGCACACCACCCCAGTACATGGATCTGTAAAAGAGGAGCAGTTACCTTCCCAGCATGTAGGACTGTGTACACCACCCCAGTGCATTGATCTGTAAAAGAGGAGCAGTTACCCTCCCAGCATGTAGGACTGTGTACACCACCCCAGTACATTAATCTGTAAAAGAGGAGCAGGTACCTTCCCAGCATGTAGGACTGCGTACACTACCCCAGTGCATTGATCTGTAAAAGAGGAGCAGTTACCCTCCCAGCATGTCGGACTGTGCACACCACCCCAGTACATGGATCTGTAAAAGAGGAGCAGTTACCTTCCCAGCATGTAGGACTGTGTACACCACCCCAGTGCATTGATCTGTAAACCAGGAGCAGTTACCCTCCCAGCATGTCGAACTGTGTACACCGCCCCAGTGCATTGATTTGTAACTAAGGTTCTGTTACCCTCCCAGCATGTAGGACTCTGTACATCAGCCCAGTACATTGATCTGTAAAACAGGAGCTGTTACCCTCCCAGAATGTAGGACTGTACCCCACCCAGTGCATTGATCTGTAACCCAGGAGCAGGTACCCTCCCAGCATGTTGGACTGTGTACATCACCTCAGTGCATTGATCTGTAACCCAGGAGCAGGTACCCTCCCAGCATGTTGGACTGTGTACATCACCTCAGTGCATTGATCTGTAACCCAGGAGCAATTACCCTCCCAGCATGTAGGACTGTGTACACCACCCCAGTACATTTTTCTGTAACCCAGAAGCAGTTACCCTCCAAGCATGTAGTACTGTGTACACCACCCCAGTGCATTGAACTGTAAACCATGAGCAGTTACACTCCCAGTATGTAGGACTGTGTACCCCATTCCAGTGCATTGATCTGTAACCCAAAATCAGTTACCCTCCCAGCATGTAGGGCTGTGTACAACACCCCAGTGCATGGATCTGTAAAAGAGGAGCAGTTACCCTCCCAGCATGTAGGGCTGTGTATCCCACCCCAGTACATTGATCAGTAACCAAGGCGCAGTTACCCTCCAAGGTAACTGGTACATTGATCGGTAACCCAGGAGCCATTAGCCTCCAAGCATGTACGACTGTGTATACCACCCCAGCACTTTGATCTGTAAACCAGGAGCAGTTACCCTCCCAGCATGGAGGACTGTGTACACCACCCCAGTACATTGATCTGTAACCCAGGAGCGGTTACCCTCCGAGCATGTAGGACTGCGTACACCAGCCCGGTACATTGATCTGTAACCCAGGAGCAGTTACCCTCCCAGCATGTAGGACTGTGTATCCCACCCCAGTACATTGATCAGTAACCAAGGCGCAGTTACCCTCCCAGCATGTAGGACCGTGTACACCACCCCAGTGCATTTATCTGTAACCCAGGAGCAGTTACCCTCCCAGCATGGAGGACTGTGTACACCACCCCAGTACATTGATCTGTAACCCAGGAGCAGTTACCCTCCCAGCATGTAGGATTGTGTATCCCACACAAGTGCATTGATCTGTAACCCAGGGACAGTTGCCCTCCCAGCATGTAGGACTGTGTACACCACCCCGGTACATTGATTTGTAACCCAGGAGCAGTAACACTCCCAGCATGTAGGAGTGTGTACACCACCCCAGTGCATTGATCTGTAACCCAGGAGCAGTTAGCTCACAGCATGTAGGACTGTGTTCACCACCCCAGTGCATTGATCTGTAACACAGTAGCAGATACCCTCGACCCTCGCCCCCCTCCCCCCAGCATGTAGGACTGTGTACAGCACCCCAGTGCATTGATCTGTAAACCAGGAGCAGTTACCCTCCCAGCATATAGGACTGTGTACCCCACCCCAGTTCATTGATCTGTAACACAGTAGCAGTTGCGCTCCCAGCTTGTAGGACTGTGTACAGCACCCCAGTGCATTGATCTGTAAACGAGGAGCAGTTACCCTCCCAGCATGTAGGACTGTGTACCCCACCCCAGTGCATTGATCTGTAACACAGTAGCAGTTACCCTCCCAGCTTGTAGGACTGTGTACACCACCCCAGTGCATTGATCTGTAAACGAGGAGCAGTTACCCTCCCAGCATGTAGGACTGTGTACCCCACTCCAGTGCAATGATCTTTAACCCAGGAGCAGTTACCCTCCCAGCATGTCGGACTGCGTACACCACCCCAGTGCATTGATCTGTAAAAGAGGAGCAGTTACCCTCCCAGCATGTAGGACTGTGTACACCACCCCAGTACATTAATCTGTAAAAGAGGAGCAGGTACCTTCCCAGCATGTAGGACTGCGTACACTACCCCAGTGCATTGATCTCATAAAAGAGGAGCAGTTACCCTCCCAGCATGTCGGACTGTGCACACCACCCCAGTACATGGATCTGTAAAAGAGGAGCAGTTACCTTCCCAGCATGTAGGACTGTGTACACCACCCCAGTGCATTGATCTGTAAAAGAGGAGCAGTTACCCTCCCAGCATGTAGGACTGTGTACACCACCCCAGTACATTAATCTGTAAAAGAGGAGCAGGTACCTTCCCAGCATGTAGGACTGCGTACACTACCCCAGTGCATTGATCTGTAAAAGAGGAGCAGTTACCCTCCCAGCATGTCGGACTGTGCACACCACCCCAGTACATGGATCTGTAAAAGAGGAGCAGTTACCTTCCCAGCATGTAGGACTGTGTACACCACCCCAGTGCATTGATCTGTAAACCAGGAGCAGTTACCCTCCCAGCATGTCGAACTGTGTACACCGCCCCAGTGCATTGATTTGTAACTAAGGTTCTGTTACCCTCCCAGCATGTAGGACTCTGTACATCAGCCCAGTACATTGATCTGTAAAAGAGGAGCAGTTATCCTTCCAGCATGCAGGACTGTGTATACCACACCAGTGCATTGATCTGTAAACCAGGAGCAGTTACCCTCCCAGCATGTAGGGCTGTGTATACCACACCAGTGCATTGATCTGTAAACCAGGAGCAGTTACCCTCCCAGCATGTAGGACTGCATACACCACCCCAGTGCTTTAATCTGTAACACAGGAACAGTTAGCCTCCCAGCATGTAGGACAGTGTACACCACCCCAGTGCTTTGATCTGTAACAAAGGAGCAGTTACCCTCCCAGCATGTAGGACTGCGTACACCACCCCAGTGCATTGATCTGTAACACAGGAGCAGTTCCCCTCCCAGTATGTAGGACTGTGTACACCACCCCAATACATTGATCTGTAACCCAGGAGCAGTTACCCTCCCAGCATGTAAGACTGTGCACATATCCCCAGTGCATTGATCTGTAAACCAGGAGCAGTTACCCTCCCAGCATGTATGACTGTGTACACAACCCCGGTACATTGATCTGTAACCCAGGAGCAGTTACCCTCCCAGCATGTAGGACTGTGTACACCACCCCGGTACATTGATCTATAACCCAGGAGCTGTTACCCTCCCAGCATGTAGGACTGTGTGTCCCACACCCGTGCATTGATATTTAACCCAGGAGCAGTTACCCTCCCAGCATGTAGGGCTGTGTACCCTCCCTCCCAGTACATTGATCTGTAACCCAGGAGTAGTTACCACCCCCCCCCCCCCAGCATGTAGGACTGTGTACTCCACCCCGGTACATTGATCTGTAACCCAGGAGCAGTTATCCCACCCCCCACCCCAGCATGTAGGACTGTGTACACCACCCAGTGCATTGATCTGTAACCCAGGAGCAGGTACCCTCCCAGCATGTCGGACTGTGTACACCACCCCAGTACATTGATCTGTAACCCAGGAGCAGTTACCGTCCCGGCATGTAGGACTGTGTACATCAGCCCAGTACATTGATTTGTAAAACAGAAACAATTACCATCCCAGCATGTAGGACTGTACCACACCCAGTGCATTGATCTGTAACCCAGGAGCATTTACCCTCCCAGCATGTCGGACTGTGTACATCTCCCCAGTGCATTGATCTGGATCTCAGGAGCAGTTACCCTCCCAGCATGTAGGACTGTGTACACCACCCCGGTACATTGATCTGTAAGCCAGGAGCACTTGCCCTCCCAGCATGGAGGAATGTGTACACCACCCCAGTGCATTGATCTGTTAACCAGGAGCAGTTACCCTCCCAGCATGTAGGACTGTGTACACCACCCCGGTACATTGATCTGTAAGCCAGGAGCACTTGCCCTCCCAGCATGGAGGAATGTGTACACCACCCCAGTGCATTGATCTGTAACCCAGGAGCAGTTACCCTCCCAGCATGTAAGACTGTGCACATCTCCCCAGTGCATTGATCAGAATCCGAGGAGCAGTTACCCTCCCAGCATGTAGGACTGAGTACACCACCCCGGTACATTGATCTGTAAGCCAGGAGCATTTGCCCTCCCAGCATGTAGGACTGTGTATCCCACCCCAGTGCATTGATCTGTAAACCCGGAGCAGTTACCCTCCCAGCATGTAGGACTGTGTACCCCACCCCAGTGCATTGATCTGTAACCCAGGAGCAGTTACCCTCCCAGCATGTAGGACTGTGCACACCACTCCAGTACATTGATCTGTAACCCAGGAGCAGTTCCCCTCCCAGCATGTAGGATTGTGAACCCCACCCCAGTGCATTGATCTGTAACCCAGCAGCAGTTACCCTCCCAGCATGTAGGACTGTGTACACCACCCAAGTGCATTGATGTGGAACCCAGGAGCAGTTGCTCCACCGCACCCCCCCCCCCCCCAGAACGTAGGACTGTGTACACCACTCCAGTGCATTGATCTGTAACCAAGGAGCAGGTACCCTCCCAGCATGTTGGACTGTGTACACCAACCCAGTGCATTGATCTGTAACCCAGGAGCAATTACCCTCCCAGCATGTAGGACTAAATACACCACCCCAGTACATTTTTCTGTAACCCAGAAGCAGTTACCCTCCCAGCATGCCGTACTGTGTACACCACCCCAGTGCATTGATCTGTAGACCAGGAGCAGTTATCTTTCCAATATCTAGGACTTTGTATCTCACCCCAGTGCATTGATCTGTCGACCAGGACCAGTTACCCTCCCATCATGTAGGACTGTGTACCCCACATCAGTACATTGATCTGTAACACAGGAGCAGTTAGCCTCCCAGCATGTAGGACTGTGTACACCAACCAGGTACATTGATCTGTAAAAGTGGAGCAGTTAGCCTCCCAGCATGTAGGACTGTGCACATCTCCCCAGTACATTGATCTGTAACCCAGGAGCAGTTACCCTCCCAGCATGTAGGACTGTGTACCCCACTCCAGTGCATTGATCTGTAACCCAGATTTCAGTTATCCTCCCAGCATGTAGGGCTGTGTACAACACCCCAGTGCATTGATCTGTAAAAGAGGAGCAGTACCCTCCCCGCATGTAGGACTGTGTACATCACCCCAGTACATTGATCTGTAAAAGAGGAGCAGTTAGCCTCTCAGCATGTAGGACTGTGTACCCCACCCCAGTGCATTGATCTGTAACCCAGGAGCAGTTACCTCTCAGCATGTACGTCTGCGTACACCACCCCAGTGCATCGATCAGTAACCCAGGAGCAGTTACCCTCCCAGCATGTAGGACTGTGTACACCACCCCAGTGCATTGAAATGTAACCCAGGAGCAGTTACCCTCCCAGCATGTAGGACTGTGTACACCACCCCAGTGTATTGCTCAGTAACACTGTGTTAGATCCCTCCCCAGCGTGGGAAAGCTGGCAGCCCATGCTGGAAGTGACAGGATGTGCAGCTCCCACCCATTTACGGCTCCATCTCTCGATTTTGCCCTGATAAGGGGCTGATGTGAGTGAGAACATCACTGCCAGAGAGAGATGGCAGGGGATTCAGTTTAATATCAGCACATGGGAGGGGTTTGGGGTATAGACAGAGAGGGGGAGACTCAGAGATAGTGTCATTGAAAGATGTGTTCCGAGGTTTCAGAATGTTGAAATGTAGACACTTCGATAGCATCCTGTAATATGAGTCAGTCTTCCCAGGAAAGATGGGAAAAAGGGATATTAGTGTGAAGTCAGTTGATCATTTGTTCTGCGCATTTGTAACTGGGAGTAGGGTCAGTATAGTCTTCAACTCATTGGTCTGAATCATACAATAATTTGTCTCAGTGCCATTTTCTTTGAGTGTGGCAGAGGGCTTGTCTGTACGAGGCTGAGCTAGTTTCCTGGTGCTATCTTATCGAACTCACCTCATTAACTACCCACCCCACCTCATGGTCTTCCTCTCATTCAATACTAGCCCGATTCTCCCACCCATTATTTTCCAATGTACTTTCTGGAAGTGAATCTCCCGTGCTTTCCTGGACTGGCCTCAAAGTGACTCCAGAAACATAGACATGTGATAAACTCTTCAATAGTCTCTGAAATGGCAAAGCAAGATCCTCAATTGTATTAAACTGTTCCGATGTCTTCAAGGATAAAACTAGACAGAACACCCAGCACCAGTCTCGGTATCGGAAAAGGGAATGGTAAACACAATCCTGTCGCCCCTTAGAGACCTCCTTCCTTACTTCTGAGAGTTTGTGACAATTTTCCCACAGTCTACACACAAACACCGGTAAAGAAGGAGAA
Source organism: Chiloscyllium punctatum (assembly GCF_047496795.1). Taxonomy (NCBI): domain Eukaryota; kingdom Metazoa; phylum Chordata; class Chondrichthyes; order Orectolobiformes; family Hemiscylliidae; genus Chiloscyllium; species Chiloscyllium punctatum. Next base: position 118,725,286 of record NC_092742.1, read on the forward strand.
ACATCCACAGAAGAATCCATACATTAAACAAACAGTTCTTCCTAGCCATATCGGAAATTAAAGACAGTAAGTACCAAAACCTTTCATGTACTTACCCCCACACTTTGGGTTCCTCAACTGTTCCAGAAATGGACCCAAAGAGGGAGGTCATACAACATATTGAGCCTCCCCCATTCTAGTTCATGTTCAAACATCTCCTCAATGCACGTATCGCACGAAATGAATATATCCGTTAATGTGAGTAACCTTGGAAAACTATAAATAGGAAGTACAGTAGTCCCTTTGGCCCATCGAGTTTGCTACCCAATTCAGTATAATGATGGCTGGCCTTTCATTTCCACACTGTACTCTTGCTCTCACCTCATCCGTTTACTGCCTCTAAATCCTTATTTAGATTCAGTGCCTTGGCTTCTAGGTGTGAGCGAATTCCCCAGGTGCCCCAGTCTCTGAGTGCAGATATTTATACTCATCTCAATGCACAGAGTCCTGCCTGTACCCTTGTTTTAGACATATCAGCCAGAGGAATTACCATCCCTGATTCAATACTGTCACACCCTGTTAGAGTTTTATATATCTCACTGAGATCACCACTCATTTTCCTAAACCCCATGGAATACAGATCCTGTTGCCCCAAACTCTGTTCCCACAACCAGCCTGTCATCCCAGAGAATCAGTCTGGTTATCCTTTGCTGCTCTCCCTCAATGATAGGTTTGTCCTTTATTAGGTAAGGAGACCAAAACTGCACACAACACTGCACAGTGTTCAAGATGGGGTCCCAACTAATCCCTGTACAGCTGCAGTAAGTCACCCTTACTCCTGGGCTCAAATCCTGAAATGAAGGTCAATGCATCGTTTATCTTCCTAACTGATTTCTGTTTCTGCAATATTGCTTTCAGTGACTGGTGTACAAGGAGATTCAGATCTTTTTCAATGTTACAGCTCCCCCCTTGGAGGGTCTATGTACACTGGTCAGCATGACAATGCCATTCCCAGTATTGACCTCTGGGTTGAGAACTCTCTGCGCTTCAGGGACCTTGGAGCGCTGCTCAGAAGGAATCAACAAAAAGGAGCATACATCGCTTTATAGAGCAACAGGTTTCAATAATAAGCTGAAAATCTATTCTTCCCATCAAAGGGCACACCGTCACCTCTACCCACCTTGTTCTCCATCTGCTACGTATTTGTCCATTCACTCCACTTGCCTCAGTTACCTTGGCACTTTTTAACATCCTCCCCACCCACTCACAATCCCACATCCTTTAGTGCTTTCAACAGGCTGGGATATATTGTATTTGATTCCTGCAATCAAATGTTTAATTGGTATTGCGAACAGCTGGGGCCTGAGCACCGATCCCTGCGATACCTCAGCAACCTTCCTGTTAATTTTATTTTTCCAAATTATTTATTTCGTCAATCTGGGTGTCACTGGCTGGGCCAGAATTTATTTCCTGTCCCTAGTTCCCCTTGATGAACTGTCTTGTTGAATTGCTGCAGTCCACTTGCTGTGGATGACTGGTAACTGAATTGCTGAGGACCACTGGAGGAGGCTGAGATGGATCATCCACTCAGCATTTCTGACTGAAGATTGTTGCGAATGCATCAGCCTTATCTTATACACTGAGGTGCTGGGCTCTTCCATCATGGAGGAAGGGGTTATTTGTGGAATCTCTTCCTCCAGTGAGTTGTTTAATTGAACCCAGCGTTTCTCGACGAGAAGTGGAAGGACTGCATCTGATCCGTTACTTGTGGGATCACTTAGCTCTGTCTATCACTTATTGCTTCTGCTCTTTGGCACACATGTAGTCCTGTTTCATGCTTCACCAGGCTGACATCTCAATGTCAAGTGTGCCCGGTGCTGTTCCTGCCCTCCTGCACACTCTATTGAACCAAGGTTGATCCTCTGGCTTGATGATAATTGTTGTGAGGGGGACATGCCAGGCCATGAGGTTGTGTGGGAGTACAATTCTGCTGCTAAAGATGACCCACAATACCTTATGGAAACCCAGACTTGAGCTGCTAGATCTGTTCGAAGTCTGTCTTGTTTAGCACGTGGATAGTCCCACTCAAACTGATGGAGGTTATTCTCAATGTGAAGGTGTGACTTGTCTCCACAATGACTATGCGGTAGTCACTCTTACCAATATTGTCATGAGCAGATACTTCTGCAATTGGCTGAATAAGGATGTGGTCAAGTATGTATTTTCCTCTAGTTGGTTCCTTCACCGCCTGCCACCGACACAGTCTACTTGTTATATCCTTTAGGACCCGGCCCGCTCGATCAGTAATGCTGTAGCTGAGATACTCTTGGAGGTGGACATTGGAATCCCCCACCCAGAGTACATCTTGCATCCTTACCAGCGTCAGTGTTTCCTCCAAGTGTTGTTCAGCATGGAGGAATATTGATTCTTCAGTTGAGAGAGGCTGGTATATGGTTATGAGCAGGAGGTTTCCTTTCCCATGTCTAAACTACACCGTGAGATTTCATGGGATACAGAGTCACTATTGAGGACTGTATCTCACTCTGCCGTCACATCTGCTATGTCTGTCCTGCTTGTGAGACAGGAGATCTCCGGGGAAGGTGCTGGGGTGTCTGGGACAGAGTCATACTCACAGAATCATACCTTAAATACAATGTCAGGCTGTTGCTTCACAAGTCTGTTTATTTCTATTCACTGTTTCCTGCCAGCTGTCCCATTCTAGAAACATGGCCATTTATTAGCCCCAATCCACTAAGATTTAATTTTGCAAACTAGGCTTGGCGGTTTACCAAAGTTTTTTTCTGAAAATCTAAATGTATTACGTCCATTGTTTCTCTTTCATTTGTCTTTCTGTCTGTTTCACAATCATAATTCCCATTTCTTAAATCTATGTTAAAGTTGTCTATGACCATTATTTTCAGTCCCAATAATTTCTCCTAATCCATTTACTTACTATGTTCTCTGTTCCGTGTACTATGTCATTTTCCCACACCAGACTTGGTTCTCCTAGTATTGTTAGAAAGTTCTGTGAAGACAGAACTGAAGTAGTGACTTCATCGTTCTGCCATTTCCCTGTTTCCCATTGCCTATTCTCTGGTTTCAGGAAGCTGCACTTACTTTCTCATACCTCTCACATTGACATGATTAAACAAGCTAATGCAGTTCACTTTTCAGAACCCGATCAATTCGTGCATTCAGCTGCTCAATAATTGACCTTGCACACCATACACTCTCAGTACTATAGACTATGTGCCAACAGAAATACAGCACGATCTATATTAGTCCCATTAAACAACATCAGGTCCATAGCCGGGAATGCCATGACACTTCCAAGTTCTCGTCCAAGCACTTTTTAACGGTTGTGAGGATACCCATGATAACTCCCCTTTCAGCAAGTGCATTCCAGACCACAACACCTTCTGGGTGAGAAAAAAAAAATAAATTCTCTCTGTACCTCAAACTCCTCACTGTAAAATTGTGCTCCCTTGTTCTTGACCCTCTGACTAAAAGAAACAACTGTTGTCTATCCACCCTGTCCATGTCCCTCATTATCTCATCCTTCTGAATCACATCCCCCTCAGCCTTCTCTGCTCCAAAGTAAACAACCTGAGCTTATCCAGTCTCTCTCCACATCCTGGTGAATCTCCTCTGCAAACCCTCCAGTACAATCACATCCTTCCTGTAATGTTGCTCCCAGAACTCCACACAGTATTCCATCTTGGCCTAACGAAAGCCCTGTATAGCTCTTATAATCTACACACTGATTAATAAATGCTGCACCCAAGGTCCAATTCTTAACTAGCCCATTATCCTGTCCAGTCACATTCAGGGATGTGTGGAGGTGCATAGTCTAAGCTTCTCGTGCATCTTCCAAAGTGCATCTCCTCATAATAACCAGGTTTACATTCCATCTGTCAATGATCCAACCGTCTGACCATTCCTTCTGTATCTTCCTGCAACATAAAGCCTTCCTCCTCACTGCCAACCACCCGGCCAATCATTGTATCAAACGCAAACTTACTTTTCACAACTCCCACCTCCTCTACCCATCTCCCTGCAGATTCACATCTACACCATTTATGAGTACCACAAAAAATAAGGGACACAGCACTGATCCCTGTGGTACACCAGGGGACACTGGTCTCCAGTCACACAAACAGCCTTCTCCCACCACCCTCTGTCTCCTGACACTACGACAACTTTTGTTAGAACTTGTCAAGTTATTCTTGACACTGTGAGAATACTTTATTTCTCAGTTTCTCATGTGAAACTTTGTCAAAGGCCTTGCTACAAAACTAAATAAGCGAATTCCTCAAACTGATTCAATCAAATTCATTAAATGTGACTTCCCTCTGATAAAGTCATGATGATTATCGCTGATCACCCTTGCCACTCTGATTAGAGTTCGATTTTTTTCCTTCCCTGTTTTCTCCAGTAATTTTCCTATCAATGATCTAACACTCACTTGTCTATAGTTCCCTGATCTATCTCTCCCACCCTTGCTGTAAAGTGGAATCATATTAGCAGTTCTCCAGTCCTCTGGCACCTCCCCTATGGTCAGATTCTAATTACAATTTTGAGTCAGGGTCTTTCCTCCTTTGACCCTGACAGCAGCCTGTGATACAACTCATCCAGACCGGGGATTGGTCCAATTTTATACCGGTCAAAGCCTCAAATTCCTGCTCGTATTTTACGTCAATCTGTTCGAGAGCTTTTCAGTCCATCTTCTCGAATTCTCTACCTGACTCCTCCTTCTCCCAAGTAAAACAGATGCGAAGGTCTCATGTAACAACCTATCAATGCTCACCAGCTTCTCACACAGATTGCCCCCCTTTGGTTTCTAATGGACACTAACTGTTGGCTGATTATTCTATTCTACTTGTACATGTAGAATATCGTGGGATTCTCGCTAATCTCGCCTGTTTGCACTTCTCGATGTCCCTCTGTTATTCAGTCCCCTCGATATTTCTAAGTTTCACTGTAATCAAAATTTGAAAAGCAAGATCACAAGGTGAGTTTCCCCATCAGACAATCTTGCAATTTTATGGATTAATCTGGATAATACCTTTTGCAGTTCCTCTGTAGTCAGTATATTATATCTAAGCTTGGGACTCCAAACGGTACACAATACTTTAAGTTTAGTCTCACTAACACTCTATGCAACTGGTGCACGACATGTTCTACATTGCAATTACATTCACATGAATGTAAACCTAATTTTAACTGTCCCGTTTGCATATATCTTTCCCAATCCCTTGCGCTTTATTTTTCTTATGAGCTTGCTGTGTGAGTTCTCAAAATATTGCTCCTGAATATCCAACTATACGTTATCCATTGGTTCCTCATTGCTTATGTCTACAAGAATCATCTTTCAAACCATTCCAAAAAGTGTTTGCTACTTATGGCTTTCATTTCATCGATGCGTTATCATACTTCCCGGTTTTGCCATTACCTTCTATATATCTAGCAGCACGTTCTTTGTAATTGAGTCCAACAGACACCCGACCGCAGATGACAAGTTAACTGGTCTGTAGTTCACCGCTCTCTATCTTCATCCTTTCTTAAACTGTCGGATAATATTTATAAACTTCACCTTATTCAAATTAGCTAAATGCCTTTCAGTAATGTGTAGGAAAATAACATGAAAATCCGCAATGCAATCAATATGTCCATTGCTGCTTCATTTGAAATACTTGTATGTACTACATCTGGTCTGTCAGGTTTATCAATACTCAATCTGGCTGTCTGTTCAATGAAGACCTCATCACTGATATGAATGATCTTTGACTTTACTTACACAAATCCCATGGTCTCTTGGTATTTCTGGGAGAATTTCTGGATATTCTTCCTTGAAGATGGACACAAAAATAACTGTTTCATTTCCCTGTGATTTTTCTGTTCTCTACAATAAATGATCCTGTCTGCACACTCACTGTCCCACATTTGAGCGTGTTTTTGATTTTGTTTCATACATTGACAGAAGCTTTTTAGCAGGCTTTTGCTTTTCTTTCGTTTGCATGCTTTACGTTTTTGATTTTATTCTCAGTTTCTTGGCCATCCTTTACTGGGCCTTACATCTCTCTGAATCCACTGGCCGACTACAACACTTGGCATTTTCCTAAGCTGCCTCCTTTGATCTAATAAGTAGATGAAGGTGGGGCTGATGGGATGGCAGGTGGACACATAGGAACGTTCAAAATGGCAGTGCTGAGTTGCAAGTTTGGACTGGGATAAGATGGGGTTTGAGGAAGTGGGGAAACTGGTGAAATCCACCTTGATCCCTTGTGGTTGGAGAATCCCAAGTCGGAAGATGAGGCTTTCTTCCTCCAGGCTTGTGGTGGTTAGGGAGTGGCGATGGAGCAGGCCCAGAACCCTCATGTCCTTGGCAGAGTGGGAAGGGGAGTTAAAGTGTTCAGCCACAAGACGGTGGAGTTGGTCAATGTGGCTGTCCCAGTGATATTCTCTGAAATGATCCACAAGTTGGCGTCCTGCCTCTCCAATGTAGGGAAGACTACATTGGGTGCAATGGATGCAGTCGATTAGGCTTTTTGTCTCCGTTCATCACCTATCACTTTCAACCCCACGTTCATCTTCCTATCACATTCCCAGCTACCTCCCTTTTGCCACACCCACTTCTCATTTATCCCTCAGCCCCCTTGGCCCACAAGCCTCATTCCTGATGAAAGGCTTATGCTCAAACATCTATACTCCTGCTCCTAGTAAGCTGCCTGTCTATGCTTTTCCAGCACCATACTCTTCTACTCTGATCTCCAGCATCTGTAGTCCCCACTTCCTCCTCACACCTTCATGGTTTGCATGACTCAGATTTATAACGGTTACTTCAAATAAAACAAAAATTGTCGTGGACTCAATCATCATAAACGAAAACCAATGCATTATTGTCACTGGTCCCAAAAGGTCATTTACAGCAAAGTTTTCAATGAGCTCTTCTGATAATCCAACTCCAATTCCTAAGTAACCTGATCTCGAGCTCGGTGCTAGACATAATATTAATACAAGCCATCTCAAACATGCTCATGAAATCCATTTTTCTCAGCATTAGCATTCAGTTTGGTTAATGCAGCTTAGATCTAATTTAAACAGTACATTATTCCTGCAGTACCCACAAACGTGTATATCTCATTTTCCTATTTTATAACATACCCAGTATTTGTATTGCAGCTTTCACTTTGATATATAATTCCCATCAATGTTTGCTCCTCCTTGCTGTTTCTGAGCTCCACCGTATCAGATTCTGTAGAACCTGAGCGAAGTGGGCTCTGGGTAAATTAATTTTGGAGATCATCTCGCCACATCATTTATGCTCTTCTTCAGATCTCCTGTTATGCTGGTGGGGTAGAGAAGGACAATAATCTTTCAACAATGCTGTGTATTTGCCCAGCCAGCTGAGACTGCTGTAACCTGGGTGGGGACCTTACAGCAGGCTTGTAAAGTGTTGCTGCTGCTGAACAGGGTCTTAGTGAGATCACATCTGGAGTAGTGTGTACAGATTTAATCTCCTCAATGAGGAACGGATATTGTTACATTCGAAGCAGCTCAGAGATAGTTCCCTCAATTGATTCCATTTATGAAGTGTTAAACGATAAGGAAAGGATGATCAGGTTGTGTTTAGAAGACCGAAAGATGACCGTATTTTTACATCGGACACCGGAAGGAGTCAGCAATCGAAGTCAATGACACAATAAATGGAGGAATCCATTCCACTTCTCCAGCTTGTTGCACAGGAACGGCAGAAGGATATTCATACCTTCGACCCTTTTACACCAGAACAGGACAAGGGTATTCAGTCCCGGAGCCTGATGTAAGGTTACAGGAGGAGGCCAATCAGCCCCTCTGGTCAAAACACTGGACCCAGAGTAGGCCACGCTGCACCAGTATCCTGTTACACAGCAACAGGATCAATCCATTCAGCATCTTCAAGTCTGTAACACAGGAACTGGAAGAGGTCACACAATGACTGGAGATTTGCTACACTGAGATAACAGGAGGTCAGTCAGCCCCTCCGATCCTGTGTTGATGTTTCCACTGGACACTCCAACCACACGTTACATAATGGAGCACTTCTCATCTCTCCAATAGTCCCTCTGAATGACATAGCTCCTTATATCTCAGCATAAAAGAGTTACATACTTCTGTACCTCTTAATGCTCTAACCTCTTTACCTGCTACTCCTGGCGTATGCCAATAAACCTTACTCTCACAGGTAAATGTTTTAAGAAGGTCTCGCACATTCTTCTCAATCACTCACAAAAAAAACAAACTTTAATTTCTGAACTTAATCATCATCATCAGCCATTTCAGCTTCTAATCGTGCCGTTTTAACTCTCTGCTCTTCCACATGAGTTCGCACGACTGCAGGAAGTGAATTGTTGAACTTCTCCAAAATAAAAATCTCTCTCAGAGTGCCATAGGTTTGCTCTGATTTAATACCCTAACCCGCCTTTCAAAATTGCTTTGTTTGATCCTTTCTCACAGACAAACCCAACCCCAACTCCAGCTTGTCTATCAATTCCTACAGCTTTGCCTTCAATACCTTGTATAAAACCCCAACTTCACTTCTTCCACACCCAGAGAACTCTTAGTGACTGAAAGAAACCTTATACACAACACACTGTTTAAACCAACCGAATTCAACATCCGGAACCAAAGACACTAACAGCTACCATACGCGAACTTTGAACCCAATAGCCTCCTGGTGCATACTCTCCAGTGTCTGCATGAGGTTATTCTGGATTCTCTGGTTTCTTCCCACAACCCAAAGATGTGCATGTCAGATGTATTGGCCATGCTAAATTGTTTGTAGTTTTCAGGGATGTGTGGGTTAGGACCCTTTGTCGGGGTAAATGTGTAATAATAGGGTAGGGGAATGGGTCTGGGTAGGTTACTCCTCGGAGGGTCGGTGTGGACTTGTTGTGTCGAATGGCCTGTTTGCACACTGTAGGGATTGTAATTCTCGACCCAATTTAGTATTATCGATATAGAACCAGACAAGAGTCCCCGGTTTACTATAGACCAACCAGACTGACTCAAATTAGTTTAAGAAGGTAGCTTGGATGCCAAACCTTTCTTATTTCAAAGGCAAATGGGAAGTGGGTGTTCCAAATGTGATTCTACTAGTCAAACCACTCAGCATTATGCAAAACACAATATATTTAAACACTTTAATTAAAATCTAGACAAAATGAAGAGGAATTTAGAATAACTTAACTATTGGAGACAATAGACAATAGACAATAGATGCAGGAGTAGGCCATTCTGCCCTTCGAGCCTGCACCGCCATTCAATATGATCATGGCTGATCATTCCTAATTAGTATCCTGTTCCAGCCTTATCTCCATACCCCTTGACTCCACTATCTTTAAGAGCCCTATCCAATTCTTTCTTAAAAGAATCCAGAGACTGGTCCTCCACTGCCCTCTGGGGCAGAGCATTCCACACAGCCACCACTCTCCGGGTGAAGTAGTTTCTCCTCATCTCTGTCCTAAATGGTCTACCCCGTATTTTTAAGTTGTGTCCTCTGGTTCGGCACTCCCCCATCAACGGAAATATGTTCCCTCCTGCCAGAGTGTCCAGTCATTTCATAAGCCTATACGTTTCAATCAGATCCCCACTCAGTCTTCTAAACTTAAGGGTATACAAGCCCAGTCGCTTCAGTCTTTCCGTGTAAGGCAATCCTGCCATTCCAGGAATTGACCTCGTGAACCTACGCTGCACTCCCTCAATAGCCAGAATGTCTTTCCTCAAATTTGGAGACCAGAACTGTACACAGTACTCCAGGTGTGGTCTCACCAGGGCCCTGTACAGCTGCAGAAGCACCTCTTTGCTTCTATACTCAATCCCTCTTGTTATGAAGGCCAGCATGCTATTAGCCTTCTTCACGACCTGCTGTACCTGCATGCTTGCCTTCATTGACTGGTGGACAAGAACACCCAGATCTCTCTGAACAGCCCCTTTACCTAATTTGATACCATTGAGGTAGTAATCTGCCTTCCTGTTCTTGCCACCAAAGTGGATAACCAGACATTTATCCACATTAAACTGCATCTGCCATGCATCTGCCCACTCACCTAACTTGTCCAGGTCACCCTGTAATCCCCTAACATCCTCATCACATTTCACCCTACCACCTAGCTTTGTGTCATCAGCAAATTTGCTAATGTTAATGCTGATACCATCTTCTATATCATTTACATATATTGTAAAAAGTTGTAGAAACCTTAACTGAATGATGGATACAGTACCTTCTAGAAATGAACTGTTCCATTTTATTAACATCACCTAAACACAGGGCAGCACCGTGGGTGGCACGGTGGCACATTCGTTAGCACTGCTGCCTCACAGCACCAGAGACCCAGGTTCAATTCCCACCTCAGGCGACTGACTGTGTAGAGTTTGCACAATCCCCCGTGTCCGTGTTGGTTTCCTCTGGGTCCTCCCACAGTCCAAAACTGTGTACGTTAGGTGAATTGGCCATGCTAAATTTCCCGTAGTGTTAGATGTAGGGGAATGGGGCTGGGTGGGTTGCTTTTTGGCGGGTCGGCGTGGACTTGTTGGGCCGAAGGGCCTGTTTCCAAGCTGTAAGTAATCCAATTTAATCTGACACCCACCTCCCCCCCGCCTCCTTGGCAAAAAGGAACATTCAGACATATATTCTTGCATACAGTTCTCCAATCCAGGAGGCAACAGTATTAAGTGATGTTTCAGAGAGAATAGCATCGAGCGATAATTTACTAAAACTTCCAACCCTTCTGGGACCCCAAGCACCTGGTAACTGTTACATCTACAAGAAAAAAACTTGTCTGTGCGAGCTGGCCATTGTTACTACTATTTATTCAAAGCACTAAAAATCTCATGAGTTGTTTACTTGAGCGGTTTTCAGTAGGCTGTTTGGCCTTTAAATTCGCTTTCTAAAAAACAGGAGAAAATAACTTTTTTTGAATGAAGTGACAGCATTATCATACAATTTAGATGCCTTGTCCTTTATTTAAGGGGCTACCTTGGGTTACTGATAGCAAGGTCACCTGAGATGGACAAATACAGGTACAGACCAAGTTACAAGGATGTATCTCATAACTTCTGTTCGCCGAGCTGGGAATTTGTGTTGCAGACTTTTCGTCCCCTGTCTAGGTGACATCCTCAGTGCTTGGGAGCCTCCTGTGAAGCACTTCTGTGATGTTTCCTCCGGCATTTATAGTGGCCTGTCTCTGCCGCTTCCGGTTGTCAGTTCCAGCTGTCCATTGTAGTGATCAGTATATTGGGTCCAGGTCGATGTGCTTATTGATTGAATCTGTGGATGAGTGCCATGCCTCTAGGAATTCCCTGGCTGTTCTCTGTTTGGCTTGTCCTAAAATATTAGTGTTGCCCCAGTCAAACACCAACTAGCCTCGAAACGACACGACCAGCTATCCTTAGGAGCCACACACGCAGATGAGAAGCAACATGAGTTCGATTGGGACAACAGATTCAATCAATAAGCATATCACAGAAGTGCTTCACAGGAGGCTCCCAAGCACAGAGGATGTCTCCTAGACAGAGGACGAAATGACTGCAACACAAATTCCCAGCTCGTCGAACAGAACCACAACAGAGGACACTAACATTGGTGGGAAATTACTTTGGAATGAAGATGGAAGAGATATCAAAATAAACATGCATAGTTTGGTTGAATGGGCCATAATTTGGCAATGAAAATTAAATTATATAAGTATGGGTTATTCAAGTTGGCCAGCATCATCGGAAGGAAAATTATTCGCAAAATGTACAGAAACTTCAAAGTGGTTAGGAGCAGAGGGATATCGGTGTCCACTTGCATTTCACAGAAACCCTGCATGCAGGTCCTGCAAGCAATGAGAAATACAAGCATAATTTCAAAGTTTATTTGGACAATGCCAGACTAGAAGGTTAGGGTGTGTGACTGTAGCTATGCAAGGCTTTCGTGAGGCTGCAAATGGAGTACAGTTTAGATGTCCAGTCCTGTGGAAGGATCCACTTATATTGGAGTTAATTCAGAAGAGGTTCATTAGATTGATTCCAGAGATGAAACGGTTGTCTAATGAAGAGAAATTGAGCAGTTAAGGACGATATTCTCAAGTTTATAAGAATGAAAGGAGATCTCATTGAGATCTGCAAACTGTTAAGACTAATTGTGAATGTAGTGTGGAATGGATATTTTTTTTCATGTGGTGCATTATACAGCAAGAGCCCAGCGTTTTAGGATTGAGAGATGGCAGTAAAGTGGAACAGAGGCCGCAATGACACCTGCCATGCTTCTATTCAATGGCGGAGCAGAGATGACATCAGCCATGATTGTATTCAATGGCGGAGCAGGGATGACATCAGCTATTATTGTATTCAATGGTGGAGCAGAGATTACATCAGCCATGTTTGCATTCAATGGCGGAGCAGGGATGACATCAGCCATGATTGTATTCAATGGTGGAGCAGAGATGACATCAGCCATGATTGTATTCAATGCCGGAGCAGGGTTGACATCAGCCATTATTGTATTCAATGGTGGAGCAGGGATGACATCTGTCATGATTGTATTCAGTGGTGGAGCAGAGATGACATCAGCCATGATTGTATTCAATGGGGGAGCAGGCTGACATTAGCCATTATTGTATTCAATGACGGAGCAGGGATGACATCAGCCATGATTGTATTCAATGGTGGAACAGGGATGACATCAGCCATTATTGTATTCAACAGCGGAGCAGGCTCGAGGGGGTAAATAGACGACTGATGCTCCTTGTTTTTATTCAGCCCTTCGAATGTGTTACCCAGGAATGGGGGAGGACTGGCTATCAAACAGGAAACAGGCACTCCGGATAAATAAGTCTAAATCAGTTGGGCGGCACGGTGGCACAGTGGTTAGCACTGCTGCCTCGCAGCGCCGGAGACCCGGGTTCAATTCCCGCCTCAGGCGACTGACTGTGTGGAGTTTGCACGTTCTCCCCGTGTCTGCGTGGGTTTCCTCCGGGTGCTCCGGTTTCCTCCCACAGTCCAAAGATGTGCAGGTCAGGTGAATTGGCCATGCTAAATTGCCCGTAGTGTTAGGTAAGGGGTAGATGTAGATGTAGGGGTATGGGTGGGTTACGCTTCGGCGGGGCGGTGTGGACTTGTTGGGCCGAAGGGCCTGTTTCCACATTGTAAGTAATCTAATCTAATCTAAAAAATGTTGAGTCATATAGCGACCACCGTTGGGTCCTCAACTATTTACAATCCATATCAACGATCAGTGGGATTGAATAGATGTACTGAGTTTGGCGATGTCGCGGTGATAAGGAAGAAATTACATTATCAAGAGAGGATGGAGAGCCTGCAAATAGATACAGAGTGTTAAAAACAATGGATAATCGTTTGGCAGGTGGAATATAACTTGATATAACCTGTCATTTCATTTACAGGACTAATGGAAGGTTGTATGTTACTGAAATGAAGAGGGATTACAGGACGTAATGATACCGTGTAGTGGGGGGTTCACTCAGATCCGTTCAGACATGGAAGCATTTGCTCCATCCCTGATCGTCTGCTCCTTGACGCTCCAAGTGACTCCATTGCGCTCCGTACACATGGAATATTTTGTTGTGGTTGCTTAGTGGTGGGATGATGTTTTGAAATGTGTATCAAGGGGACAGCCTTTATCCAAGATAAACTCATTCCTTTCTTCATGGAGACCAGAAGACGATGGGAATCGCTGGCTGCCTTTGAATGAAGGAACTGTGGCTGCTGTCAGGACATGATGTGCTGTGCATGGACACACGGTAACATTAACAAAGAGAGAACTCCTTCAGTTCGTCTACCTCTCCCCATTGATATGGGTACTCTGAAGATGCCATGTACACCATCGGGAATCCCACTATACTGGGAAAATAAGGATACACTCGATAGCTCCCTGCTGTGGGAGAAACAATCTATTTACCTCATCCACTATATACATCCTCCGGCACCGAATGGTGACATTGATATTGAGATAGTGGCGAATGATGGAAATGTCACCAGCTCATGCCTGGAAAGTTCCGGATCATGGAAGCTGAATGAAACTGTAACCCTAACAGCCACTGGTAGGACTGCCCTACCCCCTGGAATGAAGCTTCAGGTCGTGTCGAAGGAGGTGACACCACTCTGTGACCAGCTGTTTGTTCAGTCAGGGTCCCCTCACGCGTTGCTCCTCCCATAAATAGAGCTTGGGAAGCTGTTCCTGGAAAACCCGGGGTGGATACAGTAGTTCCCTTTTCCCCCCTACACACTCACTGCCTGGTTTCAGAGCTTCCCCTCTCTGCAGCCTCTGCTCCATGTGTTGTTCATGTTACAGACCCAGATGCTGTAAATACAGTCACCATGCTCCATCCAGAGTTGGGTCACCAAATCCTCAGGTCTCCCTGAATGTCTGAGGCAATTTACAGCACAACCTCTAGCAAACCATCCCCAGCCACTCCACTAAATGTTCCTTTACAGGCATCAGTCACAAACCTCTCGGCTACAAATGTTGTGGACCAGTCCAGATCCCACCAAAATGTTTTAAGAAGGCCGCTTAGACCTAAACCTTTCCTTATTTTGAATATAGATGGGAAGTGTGTGTTCTAGATATGTTGTGACTGGTCAAACCACTCGACATTAAGCAAATATTATCTATTCGAATGCTTTAGTTAAAATACAATCAAAGAAAATACTATTTTTGGATAGCTTATATATTGGAATACTTGCACAAACAATAGATACCGTATCTTCTTGGTTTACACCGCTTGACACAAAGATATTTTCAAATACAGATCCTTACAGCATTTTTCCAATCCAGGGGGAAACAACATCAACAGAGATCTCAGAGAGAAAAGCAGCTGGGGATCATGTATTGAAACTTCCAACCCGTCTGGGATCCCCAGCAGCTTCTGAATGCTGCAGCTAAAAGCAAAACGAGGAAGCCTGGTCTGGGAGAGCTGGCCACTGCCCCTCAATTGTTACCACCGTTTTAATTAAAACTAAAGCCTTTTTCTGTTTTTTGCTTAAACTGTTTTCAGACAGGAGTTCTGCACCTCTGTCTTTAAAACCTCTCTTCAAAATAAATCGAAGAGAAAATAACCTTTATACAGTGATAGTATCCTGAGAATCCATCTATAATAAAATAATCCATCAATATACAAGGGTGAATTCATTTTAGACGTCCTAGTCTTCCTGTGTTAGTAGTCTGCAAAGCATATATATATATTTCATTGACTGAGCATACAATTGTTCACAACTAGTTTCGATTTCAGTCAGTTTACTCCTGCCACAAAATGCCTTTGTCTTTCTTCATTCAAGTCTCCAAAACATGTTAAAACTTAGGTTTTCTCACCCTGTAACCTGTATAATTTCAAATTGAATGGCAGAAATAATAAGCTCAATCGGAACAGACTGTTATTTCTCTCCCTAAACTTCTCCAAAAACATTAAGGGACCACGATCAGTGAAAAAGACTTGGCTCATGTATGTTATTTGCAATTTAAATGCTGAAATGTTGCAACACCAAGCTCAAGGCCCCCCTTCCCCATTGTAGAATAAATCTGTTGGTGTTTCCACTGGACACTCCAACCACACGTTACATAATGGAGCACTTCTCATCTCTCCAATAGTCCTTCTGAATGACATAGCTCCTCATGCCTCAGCATAAAAGAATTGCATACTTCTGTACCTCTTAATGCTATAACCTATTTACCTGATACTCCTGGCCTATGCCAGTAAACCTTACTTTCACAGATATATGATTTACGAAGATCTCACACATTCTTCTCAATCTCTCACAGAAACCAAACTTTGATTTCTGAACTCATTGATCATCATCATCAGCCATTTCAGCTTCTAATCTTGCCATTGATACTCTCTGCTCTTCCACACGAGTTCTCACGACTGCAGGAAGTGAATTGTTGAGCTTCTCCAAAATAAGAATCTCTCTAACAGTGTCATAGGTTTGCTCTGTTTTTAATACCCTTACCCACCTTTCAAAATTACATTGTTTGATCCTTTCAAACTCAATGTGCGTTTAACCAGGGACCCTTTTTTAGATTCCTGAAACACTGTCTGTCGGCTTCTGACACAACGTCATATATACTTCAGATGGCTTTCTTTGTCTCCTCATACTGGCCAGATACCTCCTCCAATAAGGATGCAAATACCTATCAGCTTGGTTTGGATCAACTAAATCCACATAGTCACTGAGCAGTACATTTGTTTAGCCACTTCCTCAAATGAAATTCAAAAGGTTTCCCCATCCTTCTCATCAAATTTAGATAATGCCTGGATGTATTTAAACAGAACCCCATTAGACCATTGGTTACAATAGGGTTGTTCAACCTCACTATCCTCCTTATCCAGCCTACCATCTAACTTCATCTCCGCCTTCTATGCCAACTTTCCTCTCTAATTGCTAACTTTTTAAGTTGAAACTCTCTGCTTTTCTTCTGTCTTTTTCTCTGTTTCGCCTTCACTTCCTTTTCTTTTATTTCTACTTTTCATCATAATTCAAACTGTTTCAATTCTTTCTCATGTTCAAAGTGCCTCATTTGAAATTGAATTCTAGCCATTTCCAAAGAGTCTGATGGTGGTTCAACAAAATGTAATTGCCGATTTATAGCTGTAATTATCTCTCATTTTCTCACAGACAATCACAACCCCAACTCCAGCTTGTCTGTCAATTCCTACTGCTTTGCCTACATTCCCTTTTGTAAAAAACGCCAAATTCACTTCTTCCTCACCCAGAGAACTCTTAGTGACTGGAATAATCTTTATACACAAAACACGGTTTAAACCAACCGAATTCAACATCTGGAACAAGAGGCACTAACAGCTACCATACACGACCTTTGAACCCAATAGTCTCCCAGTGCATAATCTCCAGTGTCTGCATGAGCTTATTCTGGATTCTCTGGTTTCCTCCCACAATACAAAAATGTGCATGTCAGCTGAATTGGCCATGCTAAATTGTTTGTAGTTTCCAGGGATGTATGCGTTAGGAGCCTTTGTCGGGATAAATGTGTAATAATAGGCTAGAGGATTGGGTCTGGGTAGGTTACTCCTCGGAGTGTCGGTGTGGACTTGTTGGGTCGAATGGCCTGTTTGTACAATGTAGGGATTGAAATTCTAAACCCAATTTAGTATTATCGATTTGGAACCAGACATGACTCGTCAATTTGTAATAGACCAACTAGACTGCCTCAAACTATTTCAGGAGGGTAGCTTGGATACACACCTTTTCTTATTTTAAAGGATAGATGAGAAATGGTTGTTCCAGATGTGATGTTACTCGTCAAACTATTCACCATTAAGTAAAACACAATATATATGTAAACGCTCTAATGAAAATCCATACACAGTGAAGAGGAATTTAGAATAATTTAACTATTGGAATCCTTTCCCAAATAATGGATACCGTATCTTCTACAAATTAACTGTTCCAATATACTAACATCCCATAAACAAACCCCTTGGCAAAAAGGAACATTCAGACATACATTCTTGCATACAGTTCTCCAATCCAGGAGGAAGCAGCAGCAAGTCAGGTTTCAGAGAGAGTAGCAACTGGGGATAAGTTACTAGGCCGTTGTTACTACTATTTATTATAAACCCTAAAAGCGTCGTAAGTTATTTACTTGAGCCGTTTTCATTCGGCAGTTTTGCCTTCAAGATCACTTATTTAAAGAAAGGAGAACTTTTTTTAAAAAAGTGACTGCATTGGCACACAATTTAGATGCCTAGTCCTTTACTTAAGGGGCTTCCTCATGTTACTGATCGCAAGGTTACCCGAGAGGGACAAATACAGGTACAGACCAAGTTACAAGGATGTGTCTCATAACTTCTGAAACACCTCTGTCCATAGACCATCTCATGGGACATACCAGGAAGTGAGCAACAGCCTGACACACACCATTTCACTGTTTCTCAGCTTCACAATTCAAGCACTCGATACACTAGGGAGCTAAAAGCTAAGCCCAGGGAAAGATACAGAGGAACAGAAAGATTCACATCAATGACAGAAACAGACAGTTAATTAATTGAAAAATCTTGTGGAAATATGGGGAAACAGACAGGACAGTGGGACTAACTGGAGAAGTGAAATCTTCGAGAGTAAACTTACAAGAATGAAAGCATTGAATACAGGCATTGTCAGATCAGCTGAAATGGTTTATTACATCAAATTCTGAATCTGCTTAACAGAACACCACAAACAAACATAAACTGGGACAAGATGACAGCCCAGCATGGAAAGCTGTGCAGACCCTGCTAGTGTGTTGCTCAGTAAACTACACTATCTGCCCAGCATAGTGAGTATTGCAAACTTTACTATCACATGCAAACTATATTCGCATCAGATTACTGTGTATAATGGGAAGATACTGTCTATAATGTCTATAATTGATGCATGTATGTTTGTGCGTGCATGTTCATCAGAAACTGAGAGAGAGTGCGTGTTTGTGCGCGATTGGCGTGTTTGAATGTGAAACTCATTGTTTAAGAAGGAACGCACATGGAGGAACCTATTTTAATTAAGAACAACTAGCAGGCTTTTTGTTCGTCAACAGAGAGAGAACGAGAGAAATTGCATGGACAGATGAGGTAAAGTGTTTGAGAATATTAAAATAAAGGCATTGCCAGACACAATAGCAATATACATCGGCATGCACATGAATGACAGATGGATGGGAGTTTGGTGTGAGTTCGAATCAGATTTGCTTCGGCAGGTTTGCAGCCGGGAGTGCCAGCAGCAGATTATCGGCTTCATTAAGACAGTATTTCCTAGCTCAAGGTTCAAACAGCAGATGGACTAAACCAGTGAGATATATTCTGGAGTGATGAGTATTTCAAGTTAGAAATGGTCAGGGCATGGTGTCAGGAATCAGCTCATTGTCAAAGGGACCTCGCACAGTGGTGACTTGTCGGCCTCAGCCGCAGATATTGGCCAGGAATGGGATGGAAACAGTGGAAGGAAGTGGAGTTTGTAACCAGAACAGTAGAGAGTGACCTCCCTGCTCTTAATATTTAAATAACAAAGGCAATGATACAATAAATTGTAGTTCGCAGCTGGAACTGATGAGGTCAACAGAGAGAAGAATGAGGAACAATGCCAGTGCTGAAAGGGAGACAATAATTGAACACATTCATTGATGTCGTTAGTCGTGGTCTGTCGAGTGAATATATGGATTGAGAGTTTCAACAGGAAAATAATAGTGACAAGACGGATAGAATATAAGAAAGAACAGTAATACAGTCATAACCGGTTAATAGAAAAAAATCTGGACAGTGACACTTACCAGGAACACCAACGATAGCAAGGAAAGGTTAATAAAAATATTGAATAATGAGAATAGTGTAATAAATCATCAATGATAATGACCACCAACACAATGCAAAAGATACCAAACATAATTGGATAAACTCCTGTCTATTGATGGAACATGCCAGTCTAATGTTCCCAGATTCTGATACATTTTTGGACCAGTCTAATGTCCTCTGGTTCTGATCAATTGTTGGAACATTCCAGTCCAATGTTCTCTGATTCTGATCTCTCCTCCCCCTCTCTCTGGATCTGCTGATCCCTGTCAGTGCTGTCGGTGATGCTCCCGCTCATGTTAAGGGATAATACATTGAACAGCGCCCATTTATCTTTAAAAGATGGAAACGCTCCACTGGAATAATTAGAATCCATGGAGATTGGCATTGATCACAGTCACTGTACAAACACTGGAAATCCGAGCAAAGGCTACGACAACAGATGAATGGGCACCGCACAACAATCAACAGACAGGAGGGTTCCCTCCAAGTTCTGGAACACTTCAATGGTCAAGGACCTTCAAACTTGGACCTACGGGTGACCAGCCTCCAAGGCGGACTTCAGGACAGGCAGCAGCGAAAAGTGGCCGAGCAGAGGCTGATAGCTAATTTCTGTACCCAAAGGGAGGACCTCAAATGGGACCTTGGTTTAATGTCACAATACAGGTGACCACCATTGCACGATACACACACACACACACACACACACACACACAGACAAAGACCGACATGCACACAAACATCTTGTGGGGTGAATTTGCACTTGCAGACTTTCATTGTAATTTGCTCAAAACTGCATGAATTCATGTAAAACTCTGAACTCAAAAATTTCATGGATTCATGTAAATCTCACTGTTATCTCACTTTTCAGATTAGAATCAATCTAAACATTATGGCATAGACAGAGAACACATGGGGCTAACACTTTCAGCATATTGTCTAGCGAACACACTGTTACAGGTAACCTGAGAATGCAACATTTTTAAAAAATGTTCTGTGAAATACACATGAAAGAAGTGAAACTATAATGGTATTAGAACAGATAAAAATTCAACAGACAATCAAGGTATTTTTCAATGTATAATTTCAGTTACATCACACTGTAAATGTTTGATATAAATTCTGTGCCTTAGAAGTGTGTCCTCCACTATCACCTGATGAAGGAGCGGCGCTCCGAAAGCTCGTCTGCTTCCAATTAAACCTGTTGGACTATAACCTGGTGTTGTGTGATTTTTAACTTTGTACACCCCAGTCCAACACCGGCATCTCCAAATCATGACTGAGCAAACAGATTCAATTAACCAGTTCCACACATCACTTTACATATCACTATAAAAGAGAACAATTACTGGGTTAGGATGGAATGGATGAGGATTGCTGAGGGATGGACCAATCTTAAATCTTTTTTTATCTTGTATATGAGAGTATTAGCAGAACACTGCAGGAGTCTATATATGTTCCACTCTGTTTATGAAAGGAGGCAGTTATAGAATAACAGATCGGCTGCATAAAGAAAAGTTGTGTGGGCAAGTTTCTAGATACCTCAATACAAAGTACGGTAATTATTGACCAGTGTGTGGCTACTCCTGGTTTTAGGTGCCCTACTACCAAGTCCTTTCATAACCTTGAGACAGAGCATTGAGACCGCTACTCAGCAACAGGCCGAAATAATTCTGTTCCTATGGGCCTCTTACAGAGGGATAATAGAAGGCCATTCATCCCATATTAGCTTGTTGTTACTTGAAAAGGTGGAAATCTAGAATATTGTCACATTTTGCCAACAGAATCATTCAAAATAAAGAGATGTGTCACTGCAGCTGTATGAGGTGTTACTGAAAGGGCACCTGGAGTGCACCTGGTTGTGGTTCTGTAACTGAGAAGGGATGGACCCCCATTAGATACAGTTTAACGGCTGCTCGTAATCCACGGGTTGCTGTGTCATTTAATGTCTCGGGTCTGTTACACAAGGACAGGGGGAGGCCATGCAGCCTCTCGAGTGTGTTATAGAGGAAGAGGAGGAGGCAATTAAGCCTCTTGAGTCTATTACAGAGGGACATGAGCAGGACATTCAGCCTCTAGAGCCTGTTACAGAGAGGCAGGAAGTGTTTATTTAACATTCAAGTCTGTTACGCATAAATATTAGTTTTAAATTAGTTTTGGAATAGGAAAGACCTGATGTAAACATTAATGTTCTAACTTTGAACAAGTCCAATTTTGAAAGTGTTAGGCGAGCCCTGTGAAAGGCTGATTGGAATACCCTATTCACAGGTAAAGGGATGGCTGGTAAATGCAAGGCCATCAAAACTTGGTTTCAGAGAGTCCAGAGCCAACGTGTTCCCATTAGTGAGAGGGGCAAGGCTGGTGGGTGCAGGGAGTGCTGGATGGCCAGATATATTGATGCTCTGGTCAAGGTAAGGAAGGAGGCATATGTCAGGTAAACAGAGCTGAGGTCAAGTGAATCCCGAGAGGAGTATAAGGGCAGCAAGTGCATAGTCAATGGGGAAATCAGGCCAGAAAAATGTGGACATGAGATGGCTTTAGAAATGGGGTTAACGAGGCATTGAAGAAATTCTACAAATCCTTTAATGGTAAACGATTAACTAGGGAAAGAATAAGGCGCGTTAAAGATGAGTAAGGTTACCTATGTGTGGAACCACAGGAGATTGGAGGGATTAGAAACAACAATTTCACCTCAGTATTTAATGTGGAGGACGTTACAAGAGCGAGAGAATGAATAAATATATAGTGATATCTTGAAAAGTATCTATATCACAAGGAGGTGTTTGACATTTTAAAACACATAAAGGTGAACAAATCCCTGGGACTTGATCAGTTGTATCCCAAATGTATGTGGGAAGCTAGGAAAGACATTGGTCAGCATTTTGCTGATATATTTGTATCATTGATTTCCACAGGTGAGGTGTCAAAAGACTGAAGGGCTGCTAACATAGTGTCATTATTTGAGAAAGTAAGGAAAACCCAGGTAACTATAGATCACTGAGCCTGACGTCAATGGTGACTAATTTGTTGGGGGGAACTTTGATGGAAAGGATGTGCATGCATTTGAAAAGACAAGGACTGCAGAGGGCTTTGTACATTGGAGTTCACATCTCAGGACTCAATGTAATCTTTCGAGGAAGTGATGAAGATGATTGCTGAAGGCAGGACAGTGGATGTTGTCTTTATGGAATTGAGTAAGAAAACCAAAATGTTCTACATGGTAGACTGGTTAACAACGTTAGACTGCCTGGGATCCAGGGAGAGCTCAGCATTTAGATCCAAAATGTTCTTGATCATTGGAGACAGGGCGTGACAGTGGACATTTGTTCAATAAACTTGGAGTCATGTGACCAGTGGCGTGTCGCAAAGATCAATAGTGGGTCCACTGCCTTTTGTCACTTGTATAAGTCATTTACATTTGAGTATATGAAGTATGGTCAGTAAGGTTATAGATAATAACAAATTTGTTGGTGCAGTCGTCAGTGAAGAATGATCTCTCAGACTATAATGGGACTTTGCTAAGGTGAACCGAGGAGTGGCAGATGGGGTTTATTTTAGTTAAATGTGAGGTGTTGCATTTTGGCAAGAAAAATCAAGGCAAGACATATAGGTAGGGTCCTATCGAAAGCTGCCAATAAAGGAGAACCTCATATAAATTATGGAATCCCTGCAGTAAGGAAACAGGCTTTTAAGCCCATCGAAGCCACACCGACCCACTGGACAAACCCCTACCCTATCCCTCTCAGTCTGCATTTCCAATGGCTAATCCACCTCGCCTACAAATCCCTGGGTACTATACGCAATTTAGCATGGCCAATCTACCCTTACCTGTATGTCTTTGTAATGTCGGAGGAAAACATAGCAACCGGATGAAACTCATGCAGACACGGGAAGAATGTGCAAACTCCACACAGGCAGTCATTCAAGGATGGAATTAAACCCAGATCGCTGCGCTCTGAAGCAGCAATGCTAGTCACTGAGCTACTGTGTCAACTGGTGGTGCAGGCTCTCCGTTCCTTAAAAGTGCTGTCACAGGTAGACAACATTGTGAAGAAGGCATTTGGTGATCTTCCCTTTATTGGTGCGTGCTTTGAATCTGAACATTTTCACGACGTGTTGCATCTGTACAGGACATTGGTTTGGCCACTTTTGTAAAATTGCTTTTAATTATGGTTACCCTACTGTCGGAAAAAGGTCATACTTGAAAGAGTACAGAAGAGATGCGAAAGAATGTTGCAGGTGTTGGAGGATTAGAGTTAAAGGGAGAATTTGAATAGGGTGGGGCTATTTTCAAGTGTTGAGGCTGAGGGGGGACGTTAAAGAGGTTTATAAAATCATGAGGGGAATACATAAAGTAAACAGTCAACGTCTTTTACCCAGGATAGGCGAGTCCCAAAATTAGAAGACAAAGGTTTAAGGTGAGAGGGGAAAGATTTAAATAGGGACATGAGGGACAACATTTTCACACAGAGACTGCTGTGTGTATGGATTCAACAGCCAAAAGAGGTGGTGGAGGCAGGTACAGTTACACCATTTAAAAGGCATTTGGATGGATACATGCATGGGAAGTGTTTAGAGGGAGATGGGCCAACTGCTGGCAAGGGGGACGAGATTAATTTCGGATATTTGGTCGGCATGGACGACTGAACTGAAGGATCGTTTTCTGTGCTGTACATCTCTGATAGTCTATTGCTTCTTGAGTGTATAACACAGGAACAGGAGGAGGCTATTCAGGTTCTGAATTCTGTCAGTCGGTTTGTTTGCTCAATTACTGAGAGTAAAATACAAAAATACATCATTCAGATTTTGATGGTGTTTTACAGAAGCAGGAGAATTGCTTTTAGTCAATGCTGTAAGAATAGCTGTAAGGAATGTGAAGAGGCCATTCAGTCCCTCACCTCCATTCCACAGGAGCAGCAGGTGAGCACAGAGCTATTGGAGCCTGTTACTCTGGAGCAGAAGGAGGACATCTACTTTCACAAACTTGGGATCAGGAGGCAGTCATTCAACTGCTCGAAACTGGGCCACAGGGAAATCTGTAGGCTAGTGAGTTTCCATGGTCCTGTTATGCAGGAATAGGAGGAGGTACCTCACTCCCCACCAGTATGGGACACTGGGAGAGAAGGGGAGTTTGCTTGGAAAAAGAAATAAATACATGAATAAGTTGCATTCGTGGTCCACACAATCCTGGACCACCATTCACTAAGACCACGGCTGATCTGATGGTAATTCCCTCATTTCATTTTACAGAGACTGTCCTCTCTGCAGCCTCTGCTCCATTTGTTGGTCATGTTGCAGACTCAGATGCTGTAACAACACTCACCATGACTCATCCAGAGGGTCAGGTCTAAGGATGAGTCAGGATTTGAAGGGTCCAATCACAAGAATGAAAACACAAAATAAAGGTATTGCCAGATCTTTAGTTCTCTCACTTTTGCAATCAAACTGCCATAACCAGCCCATCCATAATACATTCAGGATGGAGCACTGTGTAGATATGGCGAGTGTACTGCTGAATACAACCCAGCAATATCCAGAATGGAACTTCGTGCAGCCCACACCAATACTTCATCTATAATCCTGGGCTAAATGTCCAGCGTGAGGAGCTGTGCAGACCCCACTTGTTCATTCATATATAAACACAGGTTGTTGCATTGTTCCGTAACACTGTGTTAGATCACTGCCCAGTGTGGGGAAACTTGCAGCCCATATTGGAAGTGACAGGATATGCAGCTGCCATCCAGTTACAACTCCGTATCTCCAATGTACCTTGAAAAGGGATGCTGCAGATGTGAAAATCATTGCAAATGGAAACAGTTGATAGGCCAATATTCTGATCAAGGCGAGTATCACACATGTATTTAAAGATGAAATAACTGAGATAATATCCGATGAGCTTTTGTGAATGTGCAAGGAAGAAAGGGGGGATGGTGATGTTATAGTGGTTGCACTATAAGCCTCCAAATCAACAATGGGAATTGGAGGAACAAATAGGCAGGGAAACTGGTGAGAGTAGCAGGAGCAATAGGATTGTCATAATAGATTTAAATTTTCCTAACATAGACTGGGACATCCAGATGGTTAAGAACTTCAATGGAACGTAATTTCTTAAGTTTGTTCACGAAAGTTTCCCCAAGCAGTATATAAAAGGTCCTACACGGGAATGGACACACTCGACCTACTGTTGGGAAATAGGGATGAATAGGTGACGGCGGTAAAGTGGGGGAGTATTTTGGGAAAAGTGACTAGCGCTGTTTTAATTTTAAAACAGTTATGGGAGGGACAAAATTGGTCCACAGATTCAAGTCTAAATTGGAGCAAGGCATATTTTGTTGGAATTAGACAGGGGATTGCAGGGGTTAATTGGAGTAGTTTGTTTTCAGGTTAAAGGATGTCGGGCACGAGGGAGGGCTGTAAAAGTGAGATAGCTCGAGTTCAAGGTTTATATATTCCTGTGAGGGTGAAGGGAAAGTGAGGCTGAAAGAGAAAACCCTGGATGACAAGAGATATTGAGGCTCTGACCAGCAAAAAAAGGAGGCGTGCCCCAAGGTGCAAACAGCTGGAATCAAGGGAATCCCTGGAGGTACACGGGAGATATTGGAGTTTAATGAAGAAGGAAATCAGCAAGGCGAAAAGGGAGTATGAGATAGCCTTGGCTGAGAGGATTAGGGTGAATCCAAAATCACTATAGTAAAGAAAAAGAACAACTAGAGAGAGAATAGGACGCCTTGAAAACCAAAATGGGCACGTAAGTGTACAACTTCAAGAGGTGGTTGAGGTCCTCAATTTCCCCTATGTGTTTATCATGTAGAAAGACATGAAGGCCTGTGGCCTTTGGAAGTTTTGTTGAGATATTTTAGTACTGTCCATATCACAGTAGAGCTGTTGTTGGACAAATGAGAATGCACAAAGTCAGATAAATCTCTTGGTCCTGACTGGATATATCCAAGAGCACTGCAAAAGGCGAGATAAGACTGTTAAGAGTCCAAGGTCCTTGAAGACTGGGCAGTAGCAAACGTAGTGCCCTTCTTCAGGAAGGGCTGAAAATGAATGC
This sequence comes from Chiloscyllium punctatum, assembly GCF_047496795.1. Taxonomy (NCBI): domain Eukaryota; kingdom Metazoa; phylum Chordata; class Chondrichthyes; order Orectolobiformes; family Hemiscylliidae; genus Chiloscyllium; species Chiloscyllium punctatum. The sequence goes on from NC_092742.1 coordinate 118,751,638, forward strand.
CTGGGAAATATAGACCAGTAAGATTCACATCTGTTTTCGGTAAACCACTTGAGAAGGTTCTGAGAAATAAGATATGCATGAATTTGGAAAGACAAAGTTTGACTTGGAGCAGTCAGCATAGCTTTGTGCGTGGCAGATCATGCCTGACAAATTTTGTTTGAGTTTTTGGCAGAAGTGACCAGGAACGTTGACGAGGGCAGGACGGTGGACATAGTCTATATGGATTTCAGTAAGGCCTTTGATAAGGTTCCACATGGAAGGCCGCTCGAGAAGGTTAGATCGCATGGACTCCGAGGTAAACTGGCAAGTTGGCGACACAATTGATTTGACATTATGAAGCAACTGGCTACGGTGGAGGTATGCTTGCTGGACTGGAGACCTGTGACGAGTGGAGTGCTTCAGGGGTCGGTTCTGTCCCCATTTCTGTTTGTTATCTATATCAATTATTTGGATGAGAGTGCACATGCAAGGTTAGTAAGTTTGCAGATGAAATTAAAATGGGAGGCATTGTTCACAGTGAGGAAGGTTATCAGAAATTGCAGCAGTACCTTGATCAGCTGGGGAAGTGGGCTGAGAAATAGCAAATGCAAGTGTGATGTCTTGCATTTTGGAAAGTCAAATTCAGGTGGGAGGTTAATGGTGAATGAGAGGGCTTTAAGGAGTGTAGTGGAACAAAAGGATGTTGGAAATCAGGTGCACGATTGTCTGAATTTGAGTCGCAGATACACAGGACAGTGAAGAAGGCTGTTGGCACACTGGCCTTCATCAGGGCATTGAGTATAGAAGTTGGGACGTTATATTGCAGTTGTACGGGATGTTGTTAAAGTTGCATTTGGAGTATTGTGCTCAGTTTTGTTCACCTTGCCCTAGAAAGGATATTATTGGACTACAATGAATGTAGAACTAATTTCCAAAGATGTTTCCTGGGCTAAAGGGTCTGAGTTATAGGGAGAATTTGTACAAGTTAGAATATGCATAGGGGTGAATATTTACTTTTTTTTCCAAGGTTGGGGAACCAAGGACTAGAGGACAAATGTTCATGTTTGGAGAGGACAAAAATAAAAAGGAACCTGAGGGTCAACTTTTTTTACACAAAGTGTGGTTTGCATATGGACTGAGCTGCCAGTGGAAGTGGTTGAGTTGGGTACAATAGCAACATTGAAAAGGTATTTGGCAAAATACATGGATAGGAAAGGAACAAGGGCAGGGAAATGGGCTGAGTGTGGATGTACATTTTGGTCGGCATGGAACAGCTAGGCCAAAGGGCTTGTTTCCATGCAGTAGAAATGTATGACTGTAAATATTCCTGTTTGGGGATAGAGACAGAGAGGAACAGAGTGAGAAAACATGTCATGGAAAGATATGTTCCCAAGTTTCAGAATGCTGATATGAAGACATTTCGATAGTATCATGCAACATGAGTGAATGGAATATTGCTGTGAGTTCAGGCGATGGAGAATTTTGAATGAGCATTTGTTCTGAAGCTTTGTAACTGGGAGTGAGGACAGCAGAGTCTTCGGCTCATTGAACTGTATAAAACAGTAATTTGTCTCAGTATCATTTTCATTGAGTGTGACAGAGGAATTGTCTGTACGAAGCTGAGCTAGTTTCCTGGTGTAATCTTATCGAACTCACCTCATTAAATACCACCCACCTTTCATTGAATTCCAGCCCGATTCTGCCACCCATTAGGATTGGAGGTACTCACAGTCGCCAGGATTTCCCTAGATATTCTGTGTTCCCTGGCACTGGTGCCATCTTTAAAAGGCCAAGGGGTACATGGCTGAGCTGTTTCAGTTTGGAGCTGCCCTGCACAGTTTACCCCGAGCATGGCAGATAAGCGGCAATTATACCACAGTTTGTTGACGCTGCATGGTGTGCATAGTGGATGGACTAGTACAGAGGGGGACCATTGCCTTCCCAGAGGGGGCCTTACCACCAGACCCACTGAGCATGGTCTGTGCTCACCACCCAGCTCAGTGCAGTATCTGCGGTCTGAAGAAATGTCCAGCAGTACAGGGCAAGCATCAATAACCTACCCCGCTCTGTCAGGGTAAGGCTCACTGTATTCTCTCTGCTCCCTCACACTCACTGTATATCTGTTATCGCATGAACAAGGCTCATGCTCCACCACTCTCACCGTCGCATGCAGCAGTTTCGCTCTCTCTCTCTCTCTCTCTCACACACACACACACACACACAACTTTGCAATATCCCCCACACAGTTAGAGAATATTCCGGAGAATACCAATAATGGAATGTTCCACACAGTGTTCCAAATAATGCCCAGTTTCAGGAAAATGCAGTGCTCCAGTGTGTAACCACATAAGAGGAAGGAGTAGGGATGCACTTTTTCCAAATCACACTCATTTCAAATCCTGTTGAGGCCATTCAGCCCTTCAAACGTGCTCTAGCATTAAATAGGTCCCGGCTGATCTGATGCTTTTCTCAGCTCCATGTTACAGAAACTTTCAGTCATTCAACCCCCTGGGTTCCTGTAACTGTCCAGACGGCATTCAGGCACTTTTACCCCAGTTTTCTTCAATCGCCTGTTTGAGGGCTTTTCCAATGGAACGCACTCTCCTAACAGTATATTCCATTAATTATATACTTTCATGCAATGGTCAGCATGCTTTACACAGACCAAACAAAAATATACACTTATTTTATAGTTATAGATATCCAATAACACTGTGTAATTCTGGTTATTTCACTTGACTCACCTTAAATATTAAACCAAAAACAGCTTCTAAACACGTCTTGTTATAAAATACAATTTCGAGCCGAGAACATATTTACCCTCAGGCGTTATCTTGACCGTTATCTGAACTGTACCACTTTCCTTATTATGAATGTTTCTCTTACTCTTTGTCTGTGACTGTTTCTGTGTGTAACAGTGACACTGTCTCCCACTCAGTTGACAGGACGGCAGGTTTGTGATACAGAGGGAGGCCAACAGTTCAGGGTCAGTTCCTCACACTGACAGAGATGACCATGAAGGGGATGCTCTCTCAACCTCACCCCATCACCCGAGGTGTGGTGACCCTCAGGTTAAACCATCATGAGTGGTCTCTCTAATGAGTGTTCTTTGGGACTCTATTCTATCAATGTTAGCATTTTAATATTTCAAAAAATATCTTTATTGAAAAATTGATTTTTAATATTATAATAAACCAATAGCAACACAACTCAAATAACTGATCAAAATTACACGCATGTGCATGTACATACAAAACGAGTTAAAAATACTAAATGGACAGAAGAAAAACAAAAAATAAGCAATAAATAATGAATAAATAATGCAGCTCAGCGTAACAAAATGATAGCTCTCGTTCTTCAAGAGCATTAACTGATATCCATTTTTCTGTTCATTTTTCTTCCTCTCTGGATATAAGCGTCATTAGATAATATCGTCAGGGCTGTATAAAAGCCCTTCTGAGAGTGCCAAATAAGCCTGTATCATGGTAATCCAAAAAGGTCTGCAATGTCCTATATAAATCTCTGTTTTTTGGTGCATCATGCTCGTGAAAAAGTCCAAAGGGATATTCTCCATGAAGAGCTTACATTGACCCGGTGGTGGGGGGAGGGGGCGGCAGGGTTTAAGACATCCAACACAACAGAATGCTTTTCCTAGCACAGAAAGTAAGGATATTATTTCACATTTGCATCTGTGTAAAGTACCTTGTGCAGGCCCAGGAAATGAGAAACCAGGTCCATCTCCAATTCAGTCCCCTCGACCCACTCTATCACACCTGATACAGTGCTCGAATATATATGAAGCCTGCAGCAGGACCACATGCAATGAGTAAGAGTGCCTGTAGTCATTCTGCATTTCAGACATGCTGAAGATAATCCCACTTTGAATTTTAGGAGATAATCTATGGTCAGATAGACCCTTTAAAGAATTTTCAACTGCATGGAATGGATCCTATTGCAGATGAAATTCTTCGAGCATTTTCACAAATATCCTCCCATGTTTCTGAAGTGGCCTGAAGCCCCAACTCTCTCTTGCAGACATCACAAAGCTGCACAGTCTCGCCTGGGGGGGCACTCTCCAACTAATGATAAAGGGTACTGACTGAGAGTGAATTCTAAGAAATAAGCACCCTCTTCTGTCCATTGGATCTGGAAGAGTCTGTGACAAGTGTGTTTTTTTTTTAAATCAAATCTCTCATCTGGAAAAGATTGAGAAGAGGTCTCTACTAGCCAGTCTATATGTCCGAGTTATTTGATCAAATGACATCATCATTTCTCCCTCAAATAACACTTGGTGGATCGGTGGTGAGCATTGCTGCCTCACAACAGCAGGGTCCCGCCTTTGGTTCTGGCCTTGGATGCCTGGCTGCGTGGAGTTAACATATTCACGCCGTGTCTGTGTGGGTTTCCTCCCACAGTCCAAAGATGTGCAGGTTAGATGAATTTATCATTGATAAATCACCCATAGTGATGAATAGGTTGGGTCATTAGTCAGGGTAAATATAGGATGGTCGGGGAATGAGTCTGGGTGCGCTACTCTTCAGCGGGTCAAAGTGGATTTTCTGGGCCCAAGGGCTTGTATCAACACTGAAAGGATTCTACTAATCCTAAATCACTCAAGCAAGGCACGTCCCTTGCTGCCCACAGTTTAAACCTGGAATCCATTATCCCAGGATCAAAACCCGGTATACCAATTGTAGGGGTAAGAAACATGGTTTTGGCTGTATTGCCCTCGATCTGACGCATTGTGATTCAAGCTATAACAGTATTGATAATTATTGGGTTATGACAATACTCCATAAGTATTGTCATTTTGTCTAAGACCAGCAGACTAATAAGGGTTCACTTTGTCTGAGAGGGTTCAACATCTGATCCTATTGACGCCGAGTCCTCAGCGGCCCAGGCACTAACATAGGATAAAAAAGACCTGAATTCATAGCTTTTAATCTGGGAGATCTACTCCCCACAATCTGCGGGGTAGTTAAAATTTGGTTAGCTTGATAGAGAGTCGCTTATGACCCCAAATTAAATAGCTAAACCAGCCATAAAGTCTCCTAAATGTCTGTCTGGGAAACATCAAAGGAAGTATTCACAAAGGGAATAGTAAATGAGGAAGAACATTATTTTAAGAACAGCTATCCGACCTAGCCAAGATATTGGAGGTGCCTCCCTTCTTTGAATGTCTTGTTTAATTTTTCAAACAAATGGGCATAGTTCACGTTAAATAAATGATCAAAAACGGATGTAATGAATATACTGAAATAGAGCTACCTCCCGCACCTCCCCGTCCATTTAAAAGGAAAACAGGATTTACCCTCAAAATCAGGTAGTTCCCCAAGACCTCCTATAGGCATGGACTCCAATTTTGTAAAATTAATCTTAAAGCTCAAAAAGGCCACAAGCAAATTAATGCATTGCATCACGTGAGCTTCCGAAATTTTGGGATTTGACAAAAATATAAGACCTTCATCTGCAAACAACATAATCTTATGTGACTTCTATCCCACTTCTGGGGCAGGTATGTTGGGATAATATTCCCAATTGTGCAGAATGCCAACGAATCGAAGATTGTTGCAGGGATGGGGAAGAGATCAACCCTTGTGTGCCATTTATGCGGGTTCAAGAAGAAAATAAAATCTCTACTTGTGAGGTAGAACTGCCTCCAGACATTCACCAGCTCGGATTCTGCGCACAAATCCACTAATTACGTACATTATAACGAGGGTATTGGGGACCTTTGGACATTCTGTCCATTGTGGGGTGCATAAGACAGTTGAAATATCCTTCTACAATAATGTGCCACGATGCAAGATAACTTAATTTGGGAAATGCATCTACCAGGATTTTAAGAGGGTGCACTGGGTGGCAATAAACATTCAAAATACTGTATTAATTCCCATAGTTCAAGGCTTTAAGGATTATGATCCTTCCATGAGTGTTTAATGCAATCTAATAATTTAAATGGAAGATTCTTACTATCCATTATGACTTTTCTCCTACTCCTAGTATTAAAAGACGCGAAATAAACCCGAATAAAGCCGCCCTGCTGTCACGTCAAATGTTCCTTGTCATCACGGTGCCTCTCCTGCAATGGAGGAACATCCACCCACATTTTTTTTAAGTCGAGAAATTACATTTTTTCTCTTGACTGGCAGATCACTGCCGTTAATGTTTCAGGTAAACGATTTTAAGCACATAATAATCCATAACACACTGCAGCAACATTTGAATTCGAGAGAGTTTCACATCGAATTACACATCGCTGACCATTAATGATAAAAGACTCAGCGACCCTAAAAACTATACAAACTAAAACTAGTATAACTAATAAGCTCACAAAACTTTCCAAAGCTAAACACATTAAAAAACAATGAACGAAACAAAATCCCAAGTGCTAATGACACTTTATAGGGGAATTATCCCCCTCCCATTGGGGACGCTTACATATCCCAAAACTTTATCTTCTGCCCGCTAACAATATGGCTTTCAGGGCAATTAATAACAAAAACTAGGCTTCAACTGTCCTTCGGTCGGCAGTTTGTCATCACAACTACCTTTGTAACTCCCTCCAGTTTGAGCCACACCTCCGACACAAGCAAAGAAAGAGAAAACGAGTAGTATTACTAATGAAGAAATTAAAAGTATGAACTCTACCCATCCCCGACTGCAATTTAACACTGGTTAATACCAGAAAAATCCAACAACATTTCTTTAAGGGAGAAACATGATTATCTAAACATCCAGCTTACTTTAAAATGTCCACAAAGTTTTCGCTTTCTCTGGAGAGTCAGTCGAGTTCATTGATCCATTCAAAGCAATACGGAACACCACTGGGAACCATAAGGAATACTGAATCCCGAGTTCCCTTACACTACTCTTGATATCATCAAAAGATTTTCTTTCCTGAATCACTGATGCTGAAAAGTCCTGAAAGAATATAATGCTGGAGCTCTCGTGAATTAAAGCCATCGGAAACCACACTGAGCTTCCATCAGTCTTTGTTTATCCCTGTAACTATGTAACCGCACAAGGACAGGGCAAAGGCGTTGGTCTGAGTCTAACCGCTGCGCCATAACCCGATGAACTGTCTTCACCCATCCCTCTTCAGCTTCGAAGTGAAGGAATCACAGCAGCCAGATCTCGAAAAACTCACGAGCTGACCACCTGCTGTCTGGCCCAGCAGATCGACGATGTGAACATCCTTCATCCTGTCCCTGTTCTCGAGGTGGTCATCTTGTTCAGTTAAGGTATGGACCTGTATTTCAAGGGGAAGGATCCTCTCCCGAGAGGAATTGATCGAATCTCGGCACTTGACATTGTATGTTCTGTTTCCAAGGCTGTCTAGTTGCTGCTCATGTTTTTGGAGCACGTCTGAGAGCAGTTCTAGCCACAGCTGAACTTCTGTTCAGTCATGCCTTTAATCATTTCACTTAACTTGGTGAACTCAGTGACCAAGGTCTGGTGAGTAACTAGGTCTATTGAACGAGCAGAGTGGGTTGCAGCTGCAGCCTCAGGCTGTCGATGCTTCTGACGGGTGCACCACGTGTTGTGACTAACTCAATCCTTTCCCATGTTTTGTCATTTCCACTTGACAAAACGGGATTAGTAAAGATTCTATCGCTCTTTTTAGTGTTGAATGTTAAGTAACTGGCTGGTATGGGGTGGGTTAGAGAACCACTTTGCCTGTGCTGTGATGCACAGACCCAGTAAAACAGACCTTCCAGATCGCCAACATTTCGTTTTGAATTATATTCCTGGATGTTCTGGAGCAGTGTCATTTGGTACCACTGTCTACATTTACCCCTATACCGCATATTATGCCAATCCCTGATAATCCTCGACACCGTTGTTATTTATGAACCTTCTGTCTATGCCTCAAAATTATTCAATATCTCTGCCTCCAATGCTCTGTGAGGAAGAGAGTTAAAAAGAACCACAACACTGAGAAAAAAAATAAAACGCAAGATCTGAGTGTGAGATCATTTTTTCTTTGTCTCCTTAAATGAGAAAGAATATAATGACATTGGAAGCAGTTCGGAGATGTTTCACATCACGCATTCCAGGAATGAGTACCTTATATTATGAAGGATTTAACAGATCACTCTTGGAAAGAGAGATGATCTTATTGAAACGTACAAGACCGAAATGAGAGTGGATCAGATAGATACCCACTGGGTATAGACCAAATTTCTTGCCATTTTCACAGAATCTCTACAGTGTGGAAGCAGGGCATCCCATTCATCAACTCCACTCTTACCCTCCAAACAGCATCCACCGGACCTGCCCCCCTACCCTATCCAAGTAATCCTGCATTTCCCATGACTAACCTACCTAACCTACACATCCCTGGGCACGATGGGCAATTTAGCATGGCCAATCCACTCTAAGCTGCGGATCGTTGGACTGTTGGAGCATTGGGAGGAAACCCTCACAGAAATCTGCATAGAGAATGCTCAAACTCCACACATAGCGTCGCCTGAGGTTATATTGAACGCAGCTCCTTGATGATGGGAGGGAGCAGTGCTAACCAGATATCCATCATGCACATCCGTCACTTCTATTAGTTATTTGTGGCTGACTAAAGAAATCTGCCTGACTTGTTCCTGTCACTGAACCTGACAAGTCTGATAACTTTATGATCGGCCATATCACCAAACTGGTTACATTTAAAGTTTACTAGGAGAATAGTTCATCAACTTTACTAACACGTTCCACCCGACCACAAATTTACCTGGACAGTCTCAGACACCTCTCTCCCCTTCCTAGACCTCTCCATTTCTATCTCAGACGACCGACTCAACACGAATGTTTACTCTAAACCGAATGACTCCCACAGCTACCTAGATTACACCTCCTCCCACCCTGCCCCCTGTAAAAATGTCATCGCACGTTCCTAATTCCTTCGCCTCCGCTGCATCTGCTCCCAGGCGGACCAATTCCAATACTGAACAACCCAGATGGCCTCCTTCTTCAAAGACTGCAATTTCCCCTCAGACGTGGTTGACGATGCTCTCCACCGCAATTCCTCCACTTCCCGCTCCTCCGCCCGTGAACCCCGTCCCTCCAATCACCAAAAGGACAGAACCCCACTGGTCCTCACCTACCACCCCACCAACCTCCATGTCCAACGTATCATCCTTATTCATTTCCGCCACCTCCAAACAGACCCCACCACCAAGGATATATTTCCTTCCCCACTCCTATCAGTGTTCTGGAAAGACCACTCCCTCCGCGACTCCCTCGTCAGATCCACACCCCCCACCAACCCAACCACCACTCCCGGCACCTTCCCGTGTAACTGCAAGAAATGCAAACCATGCGCCCAGACCTCCCGCCTCACTTCCCTCCAAGGCCCCAAGGGATCCTTCCATATTCGTCAGAAATTCACCTGCACCTCCACACACATCATTTACTGCATCCGCTGCACCCAATATGGCCTCCTCTAAATTGGGGAGACAGGCCGCCAACTTGCAGAACGTTTCAGAGAAAACTTCTGGAACACCCGCACCAACCAACCCAACCGCACTGTGGCTGAACACTTTAACTACCCCTTTCACTCTGCCAAAGACATGCAGGTCCTTGGCGTCCTCCATCGCAAGACGGTGGCAACACGACGCCTGGAGGAAGAGCACCTCATCTTCCGCCTCGGAACCTTCCAACCACAAGGGATGAATGCAGATTTCTCCAGCTTCTTCATTTCTCCTCTCCCCACCTTTTCCCAGTCCCTCACACTCAGCACCGCCTTCTTGAGCTACAATCATCTTCCCGACCTCTCCGCCCCACCACTCTCCGGCCTATCACCTTCACTTTAACCTCCTTCCACCTATCGTATTCCCAACGCCCCTCCCCACAAGTCCCTCCTCCCTACCTTTTATCGTAGCCTGCTTGGCACACCCTCCTCATTGCTGAAGCAGGGCATATGCTCGAAATGTTCATTCTCCTGCTCCTTTGATGCTGCCTGACCTGCTGCGCTTTTCCAGCAACACATTTTTAAGCTAAATTTTAAATTTGTTGGGAGCAGTGGAGGAGTGGGATAAAAATGAAACAGTGACCCTCCAACCTCAGTCAGAGCAGGAATTCGGAGAAATTAACCAATTGGGAATTTATTCCAGTGGAAATTCTCTTTCCCGGAAGTTTGGGATGGCTGAATCTTTATATTATATCGAGGCTGGCTTCGATATAATATAAAATGATTTTCCGCAAACAGGTGCATCAGGGATAGTGGTGCATCGGGAGCAAAGTGCAGCTGGGAACACAATGAGATGAACCACAACCTTATTTACTGATGGAGTAGTGTCAATGGGCTGAATGGCCCACTCATGTCCCTCAGCGCCATGTTCTGATGTTACGTTCAACCCTTCGGACCTGCTACACAAAGGCACATCGAGGCCACTCCGATGGTTAGGTGTAGTTTCGGAAAACTACTTGCAAACTCCAGGCTGGTTCAGGAGCCCACCGCCACCCCCAAGCTTTCTTTCCAGGCTTCCCCTCTCTGTAACATCTGTTCCAGATGTGGGTCATGTTACAGACCTAGATACGCTGGGTACACAGCCCCCATACCCCACCTACGGTTAATGTAAACAAATCATCTGTTGTCCCTGAATGCAACATTGTGCAACATGACTTCCAGGAAAATAACCTGTTAGTTTCCAATAGCGTAACATATGAAATTAATAAATAGGAACAGAAGTAGGTCATTCGCCCCCTCAAGCTCGCCCTGTCATAAAATAATAACGTGGCTGATCTACTTCAGGGCTCAACTCCACTTTCTTTCGACTCCTGTATCTCTCCACACCTCTCTGGGTTAGGGAATTCCAGATATTCACTACCTTCTGAGAGAAGACATCACTTTGCATCTCAGATTGAAATCGATGTCCCTTATTCGGTATCTTTATCCTCGAGTTCGACACTCTGCCCAGAAATGGGAGCAACTTCTCAACATCTACCTTCTCAAGCCCGCTCTGTATCTTGTATATTTCAACAGTATCCCTCTTCATTCATTTAAACCCCAATGAATAATCACCTCACCATTATAGAGATTCTGAATAACTCAACCCTTTCATCTCTGGAAGCCGGTTAATGATCCAACCTGGTTACTCGCTGCATCAGCATGCTGACGTTATGTTTCATACTCAGGAAGACTCCAATCACTTTGCACTCCTCCTTTTCTGGAAGTCCTCTCCATTAAATAACAGCCAGCCTTTTGGTTCTCAGTGTCTTACTGGTGGAGTAGTGTCAATGGGCTGAATGGAAGGGTTGCCGCATCAGAAACCAGAGTAGGTCACTGAATACAGGGCTGATGGGTGAATGGGTCTCGGTGTGAACTGGGGGACAGTCAGTAGAATTGAATTGTAGATATTGCAGCTAACTCGGATGTATATTGCACTCAGCTCCCTCCTTCAGGCTGTCAGTATAGATTGCAATAACTGATGCCATCGGCCTGATATGTGTGGAGCTCCAGCAGATACACCTTTATCATAAAGATCCATTAATCCTGACTCTCCGATTTCTATGTGTTAACCAATCATCATCGTATGTTAATACATTATCTGTCATCCTACAAGCTTCTGGCGTGAGTAAGATCTTTTATTTTGTAATACCCTGCGGAAAATCTCTGAAAAGCCTCTTTCTACTAGATCCCCTTTATCAAGTCCGCTTGTTATATTTTCAGGCATCTCCAGAAATCTTTGCATGATCTTACAGGGCAAAATATAATTTCCCTTTCACAAACCCACATTTACACTGCGTGAAGCTTTTCTTAATGTCCATGCTGGCCAGGTTTTCCAATCTAAACTAGCCCCATCTGCTTTCATTTGGCCCATAGGCCTCTAAATGTTTCCCATTCGTATGTTTGTCCAAATGAGTTTTAAATCTTATAGCTGTACTGGCATCGACCACTCTTCCTCTGAAAGCTCATTCTATACCCGTACCAATGTGTATAAAAACACTGCCCCTGCGTCCCTTTTAAATCTTCCCCCCTTCACCTTAAACCTATGCCTCCTATGGTTGAACTCTCCCCTCCTGTGGAAAAGCCCTTGGCTATTCACCCGATCCATACCTCTCTTGATTTCATAAACTTCTATAATGTCAGCCCACAACCTTCTACACTCCATCTGATACTACCTTCAAGAACAAGCATTTAAAGATAAGCGCTGTAAATTTGAAACTATATTAAACATGACAGTAAAACAATACTCAGTCAAAACTTCATACTATTATTTGTTTTTCTCCTTATTACAATACTGAGGCAGCATGAAACGCTTATTTAGTGCCAATAACAAGTCACGCACCTGAAATTATTTGTCTAACGGGGGTGATGATCTCGACAATGAAAACGTATCTATGGCCAGATCGATATAATAAAACATAGTCAACATTCCCCCTCCGGGCCTCCCAATGACATTGTGTGCTTGTGTCTTCCTTATCTTGCACTCAATAGAGAGAACCCCTTTCCCCATCGCATCTTAATTTAAACTCATTTCACAGCATCTTCTTTTATCTTTTGCCACACCCTCTTTTCCCTGTCACCTATTCCCCAACTCTGGCTAGGGATTAAAAGCACATTTTCCAATCATTTTGAGTTCTGAAGAAGTGTCACACTAGACTTGAAACACTAATTCTGTTTCCCTGTCTCTGCAGATGCTGACAAACCTGCTGAGTTTCTCCAGAAATGAATAGCGGCACAGAACATATTTTCAATTACAAAATAACGATCGATACTGGAAATAAAAATATCAAAAATTGCTAAAGAAACCGGGAGCTTTTTAGAAGGTTCACTGGACCTGAAAGTTTATATCTGCATTCACTCCAGAAAATGCTGCAACATCTTCAGCAATTTCTTCAGCAATTTCTGTTTTTTACCAATTTCCAACGACGAACGTCAAATCTGCTCAAACAGCCTGTCGAACATGGAGTGCCGTACACTGGCACCTGAACGATAACGCATGGTGACAAGTTCCTTAACTCTGGAACTGCATAAGGCTGGCATCACTGACACTGCAGTGCTCTGATTCACGGTCAGGGAGAAAAACAGAAGGAAACACATTCACTTCAAATACAGAAAATGGCATTACTGAAAGGAAAAGATTTAGATTCGTAACTTAAATTGATTAAGTTAAAGTAACAAATTGGAGGCGTGGCACCAAGGAAATAATTTCAGCAGAATGAGAATATGAAAATGGAAGGGTTGCCGCATCAGAAACCAGAGTAGGTCACTGAATACAGGGCTGATGGGTGAATGGGTCTCGGTGTGAACTGGGGGACAGTTAGTAGAATTGAATTGTAGATATTGCAGCTAAAACTGGGTTATCATCTGATGCTGTAGGTCACAGCAGCAACAGCAGAAGCAGAATTGTATTCAATGACAATCTGTAACCTTTCCCCCAGGATAATGCCTCAGTCCACCATTACCCTCAAGCCGATCTATAGTTCACTGACGAGTGTGGGTGAACATGCCAGGGTCAGTACCATATGTACCTTTATATGATGAAAACCCATTAAAGCTACAGCAATTGGCTGGTTTCTCTCAAAACAGCAGAACTAACATCTGGTACAGAGGCAGAAATTATTCCACGAGTAACAAATCAGATCGAAACACTGTCATCCTGCCAAATCCAAGCATGAATGTCGACGGACCATTAAACAACTTACTGGGGGAGAGGACTCCACAAATATCCCCATCCTAAATAATGGAACAGTCCTGCACATCAGTGTAAAAGTCAAGTATGTGGTGTTTGCACTATCCTCAGCCAGACGTGTTGAGTGGATGATCCAACTTACCCTATCATGATGCCCACAGAATCACAGATGGCAGTCTTCAACCAATTCGATCCGCTGCACGTGACATGAAGAAACCGTGGAACACAGTAGATACAACAAAGGCAATGGGCCCTGACCCCATTCCTGCAATGGGACTGAAGACTTGTGCGGTACAATAAGCCGTGTCACTGGGGAAGCTGTTTCATTCCAGCTCCAACTCTGACATCTCCTTGGCAACGTGGAAAATTACTCAGCTATTTCCAGTTTCCTAAGAGGGGAATAAATACAATCTAACCAATTACCACCCCATCAGTCCCATCACGACAGTCAAATTGGTGGAGGTTCTATATGACAGAGCTGTCAAGTAGCACAGAAATAACCAGCTCAGTGTGGTTTCAGATCGGTCTCCATGTGGAGATGGTGCAGTCGTGGAATTGTCATTGGATTACTAATACAGACCAGGCTCATGCTTGGGCAGCTGGTGTAACATAAAAACAATTATTAACATATCAAGATCTAAAATCTGGTTCAGTAACAATGAGTCCATCGATCTCCTTCCCCAATGGACGTTCAGGAAGTGAATCTCCATGTTTTCCTGGTCTATCCTAACAGTGACTCCAGACACACAGCCATGTGATAAACTCTTCAATAGTCTCTAAAAAGGCCAAGCAAGAGACTCAATTGTATCAACTGCTCCGAGCTCTTAAATGATATAACCGGAAAGAACACCTGGCTCCAACTTTGGTGTCGGAAAAGGGAACGGGAAACATAGTCCTGTTGACCCTGCAGAGACCTCCTTCCTAACGTCTGACGGTTTGTGACAACAATTACTGAGCTTTCCCCCACACTTTACAGGAACATCGGGAAATGAGTACGTCACACAACACATCGAGCTTTCTCTGTGCAAGTTAATGGTTGAACATCTCCTTCATGCAGTTTTACCCATACAATATTCATATCCCTTAATATGTTTAAACATTGTGAAATATAAAGTGAGAACTGCTGTAGTCCCTTCAGCCCATCAATTTTGCTCCTCCATTCAATATACAGGCAGTTCTCAGATAACGCGTGTTGATTAAATACAATTTGGTTGCAATGTGATTCGTGAACCTTTTTCCATAAAGTGAACTACCGTTCATTGTGACGCAATTCCTTGCCGGGAACCAACTGAACAGCAAAACCCAGCCTCAGGTTCCTCTGTCTGCAAAATGTGCAATCAATGTGTTCAGCTAAAACAGGAATGTAATCCGCTCTGGAAACCTTGAAACTGAGGCTGAAATGGGGAGTTGTTGTCTACATTTAGAAAGAACTTTATTTCAAACTGTGGGAGAATCTTGAGGAGACCCGGAGTTTCCCCATCAGCCTCACGCGCTTTCTGGTGAAGAGTGTGGTGAAAGGTACACTGCTGTAGTCAGTGACCTGTATTTTGAAAGTGTTACATTTACAGCACTGTTTTATTACAATATGGGACTTAAAGATTTATTTAGACTGTGCTAGTATGTGTGTTAGCCGAAATTAAATTTTTGGCTTTACTCATATTTTTGGGGGTTCGCCCCTTACCCTCTTTTTCCCATCGACCCCATTATTAATATTGCACGATTTTGCACAACACGGTGTTGCACAGGAACACAGCTACTGAGTTATTGGAGAACACCCTGGACTCATAGCTGATCTTCTATCTTCAAACAATACTCCGCTCTCTCCCTATCCTTTTAATTTCCAGAAATCCTTATTTATATTCAGTGCCTAGGTTTCCACAGCCCGAGCTGGGAGATAGTACTCCTGGTTCGCCAGTCTCAGAGTGAAGACATTTATTCTCATCTCAATGCAAAGTGACCTCTCTGTACTTAATGCTGTGGCCCCTTGTCTGAGGCATCCAAGCCAACTTCCAATCTGTCGCGCCCTGTCAGAGTTTTATATATTTCACTGTGATCACCACTGATTTTCCTAAATCCCATGGAATACAGGTCCAGTCGCCCAAAACTCTGCTCCCACAACAAGTCTTTCATCCCAGAGATCAGTCTGGACTCCTTCGCTGCTCTCCCTCAATGTCAGGTTCGTCCTTTATTGGGTAAGGAGCCCAAAACTGCACACAATACTGTAGAATGTTCGAGCTGGGGTCTCACCAAGGCCCTGTACAGCTGCAGTAGGATACTCTTACTCCTGCACTCAATTCCCCTGAAATGATGGTGAATACATCATTTATCTGTCTAAATGCTTACTGCTCCTACAATATTGCTTTAGTGACTGGTGTACAAGGTGATCCAGATTCTTTTCAATGTTACAGCTCCCCACTTGCTGGGTCTATGTACACTGGTCAGCGTGTCAATGCCATTCCCAGTATTGACTTCTGGCTTCAGACTCACTGTCACATGTACTCAGAGGGCTGCACGGAAATAAACGAAAATGCAGCTTAAGTTCCTTTATAGAACAACATGTTTCAAACATTCCCTTCTCAAATTATAGGCTGCCATTCTATTGTTCCCATCAAAGTACACAACATCTCATCTCTGCCATTACTCTCCATCTGCCACGGATTTTCCCAGTAATTTCACTTGTCTCAGTCACTTTGGAGCTTTTTAACATCTTCCTCATAACTCACATGCTGATATCGTTTAGTGCTGTCAGCAGACTTGGGAATATTGCATTTGAGCCCGTCAACCAAATATAAGATGTGTATTGGGAATAGCTGGGGCCCAAGACACGATCCTTGCTATATCCTCCTTGACTTCCATTTTGAAAAAAATGTTGTTTTATTCCTGCGCACTGTTTCCTGCCAGCTGTCCCATTCTAAAACCATGACCATACGTTAGACCGAGTCCCTCAGGATTCGAATTCGCACAATAGGCTTGGGGCTTTATCAAAAATGTTTCTGTGATTCCCTTCGTATTACATTGATACTTTCTCCATAATGTTGCTAAAAGCCACTTTCTCAAATATGATTCCCATTTCATAAATCTCTGTTGACTTTCTCTATGTACATTAATTTCATTCCGATACTTTCTCTAAACTGTTTAGTTGCTAATTTCATTCTATTCCCTTTTTCTAACCAGACTAAAGATCCCGAGGAAGTTTTCTTTTTTATTTTGTTTTCCTCTGTGAAGGCATAACTGAAACTTTTGTTCCATAGTTCTACCATTACCCAGTCCTCAATTATCTGACATCAAACTGTAAGAAAGCTGCACATTTCTTTCTCTTAATTGTGCCATTAACATATTTTCCGAAAATATAACAATTTCTGTCTTATAGACTTTGTTAAGACATTCTTCAGAAACCTATTAAAACCTATTTTAAGGTACTCACTGATTGGCCTTCTACAGCCATACAATCACAGAAGCAAAGACTATGTACTATCAGAAATACAGCATAGTCTACATAAGGCCCACTTTCCGACACAATACGCCTCGCCGTGAATCTTAAGGCATTTCAAGTGCACGACCGTGTATTTTCTAATAGTTTTGACTTTGCCATGATATCTCCCCTCTCAAGAAGTGTACTTCAGACCCCAATCCACACTGGCTGAAAAGCAATCCTCACATCCTCACTAAACCGCAAACCCTTCACTTTAAAAGTGTGCCCCCTTGACTTAAAAGGAACAACTGCTGTCCATCCACCCTGTCCTTGCTCCTCGTAATCCTATCCTTCAGAATCACGTACCCCTCAGCCTCCTCTCCTCCAAACTAAACAACTCAAGCTTATCCAGCCTCTCTCCATAGCTGATATGCTCCATCCCAGGGAACATTCTGGTGAATCCCCTCTGCAAACCCTCCCATGCAGTCACATCTTTCCTGTAATATGGTCCCCAGAACTATACACAGTATTCCATCTTGGCCACATCAAAGTTCCGCTTAGCTCTTATAATCTGCGCCTCAATGTTTACAGTCCCTTATACTTTCCCAAATTGTGTATGAATCTGTCCACTCACATTCAGGGATATGTGGAGAAGCACCCTTTGACCTTCCTAGTGTGCTGCCATTCATTGAGTCCTCTCCGGTCTGGTTCCTTCTCCAAAAGTGTATCACCTCATATTTATCAGGTTTACATTCCATCTGCCATTGATCTTCCCAGATGACCATTCCATCTGTACCTTCCCCTAACTTAAGGCCTTCCACCTCAATGCCAGTCAACAGCCAATCTGCGTATCAAACACAAACTTACTTCTCACACTTCCCACCGCTCATCCATATACACAGCGACATCATTTATGACTACCACAAATATTAAAGTTGAAAATCATACAACATCAGGTTAGAGTCCAACAGGTTTGTTCGGAGGCACTAGCTTTCGAAGCGCTACTTCTTCATCAGGTGATTGTGCGCTTTGATGAAGAAGCAACACTTTGAAAGCTAGTGCCGCTGAATAAACCTGTTGGACTTTAACCTGGTGTTATGAGAGTTACAGCATTGTCCACCTAGTCCAACATCAGCACCTCGGAATCACAAACAATAAGAGATACAGCACTGATCCCTGTGGTATACCATTGGACACTGGCCTCCAGTCACACAAGCAGTCAACCACCACCTTGTGTCTCCTACCACTAAACTTCATTTGGATGAAATTTGGCAAGTCACTAATGAGTCCTACCTGTTCCGTGGTTATTCTGTTCCACTGGACACACTTGTAGAATATCTGGGAATTCTCCCTAATCTTGCTCTGCCAGCAGGTTTCCATGCCCCTGTGTTAGTTAGTCCCATATGCGTGCAGAATTTCCTCCTTATTGCAGTCTTAAATGGTCTGTCCTTTATCCTGCCATTATTTCCCTTGAATGTGGATTAGGCAGCCGGAGAAACATCCTGTTAATTTCCAACTTGTCACATGTTTTGTGAATTTTATGCATTTCGCAGTGACCCATCTCTCATTCTTTGAAACTCTAGAGAACACAGGCCGAGATTCATTATCACGCAATCTCGCCAATTGAGGGATTAATCTGGAGAATGTCCATTGAACTTCCTCTGTGGTCAGTATTTTCTTTCTCAGATTTGGTGACCAAAACTGTACTCAATATTTCAGGTACAGTACTCACCAACACGCTGTTAAACTGCTTCAAAATGTCTTTACATCTATATTCTGACTCCCTTAAAGCAAGGCAATCCAAACTTTAACTTACCACTTGCATATAATCCTCCAAAAACCCTTCACATTCATTGAATTTATGAACTGATTGTGTGAGTTCTTATAGAAAGCCTTCTGATAATCTAAAATATGCCAATTGTAATGGTTTCCCATTATCTATGCTGTAAGAATCAACTTCAAACAATTCCAAAGTTTGTCAAGTATGATTGCCCTTTCAGAAATACAGACTGATTCTCTCCAATGTTGCTGTTAATTTCTAAATAACGAATATCACATCCTATATAATAGACTCCAACAAGTTAATTGGTCTGTACTTCTCCACACTATCTCTTCTTCCCTTTGTAGATGCTTGGGTCACTACCGTACATCTATAGTGCTTGGATTACGTTTACTAATGTCCATTTATCTACAACGGCTTCCAGACGATGCAGAATGCATTGGGTAATAGAACACAGTCATCGACAGTGCAACTAATACTTCTATTAGTGGTTTATTTCTGAAGATTTTAGTATGAACTACATCTGGTTTGTCATGGTTAACAATGCTCAATCCAGCTGCATGTTCAAGTAGAGCCTTGTTACTGATATAAATTGACTTTATGTCTTTTGATCCATAAATCCTATATAATGACGTTGTAATTCTTGGTGATTTTCTGGATCTTCCTCCATGAAGACAGATGCGAGGTAACTGGTTATTTGCTTGGCCATTTCCCTGTTTTCCATAATAAGCTCGTCTCTCTTGATTGCAGATTTCCACATTTGACTATGCTTCTCTCTTTCCTTTGAAATATAGAACATAGATTTATGCAGTCTTTGTGTTCCTGTTTGTTTGCATGCATGTTCGCTTTTTGATTTCCTTACCCGTTTCATGGCACTCCTTTACTGGATCGTAAATTTCTGAGAATTCTCAGGATTCCACAATGTCTGGAATTCTTCTGAAGTCACTTCCTGTGATTCATGTAATCTTTAATTTATTATGCTAATCATTGTTAACTCACTTTCTCACGCTTGGGTGTTTTACCTGAAATAAATAAAGATATTTTTCAGACTTTGTAGTATTTCTATAAATCTCCTGGTACTGACCAGATATATTCAGGAACACTGCAGCAGGACAGGAAAGAAATATCGGGGGCCCTGGTTGGTACTTTTGCATCAGCGGTAGCCAACGGGTGAAGTCCTGGAGGACTGGAAGGTAGTGAATGCTGTGCCCTTATTCAAGAAGGGCTACAAAGAAAAACCGGGGAACTATAGACCAGTAAACCTAAAATCTGTAGCAGGTAAGTTACTTGAGAAGATTCTGAGGGAGAAGATATACATGCGTTTGGAAAGACAGGGCCTTGTGAATGGGGGATTATGGCTCACACATTTGTTAGACTGCTTTGATGAAGTGACCAGTAACTTTGGCAAGGGCATGGTTGCATATATAGTCTATATGGATTACAGTAAGGCCTTCAATAAGGTTCCCCATGGTACGCTGCTCTGGAAGGGTAGATCATATGGAATTGAGGGGGAGCTGGCAAATTAGGTCGAAAATTGGATTGATGATAGGAGGAAGAGTGTAATCATGGAAGGATGCTTGTCGGACAGGAGGCCTGTGAGAGTGGAATGCCTCAGGGGTCGGTGCTGGGACCATATATTCATATATTACACATATCTATGATTTAGATGAGAATGTACAGGCATGATTTGTAAGTTTCAAGGTGAGACTAAAATAGGTGGTATCGTGGACAGTGAGGAAGGTTATCAGAAATTTCAGAAATTACAGCAGTACCTTGATCAGGTGGGGAAGTGGGCCGAGAAATGGCAAATGGAATTCAATTCAGATAAGTGTAAGTTCTTGCATTTTAGAAAGTCAAATCAAGGCAGGAGTTTCATGGTGACTGGCAGGGCCTTAAGGATTGCAGTGGAACAGAGTGACCTTGGAATTCAGGTGCACGGTTCTCTGTAAGTGGAGTCCCAGGTAGACAAGGCACTGAAAAAGGCATTTGACTCACTGGCCTTCATCAGTTATAGCACTGAGTATCGAAATTAGGGAGTTATGTTGCAGTTATACAAGATGTTGGCGAGTCCATACTTGTCGCGTCATGTTCAGTTTTGTTCACTTTGCTCGAGGAAGCATGTTATTAAACTGGAAAGAGTGCAGAAGAAATTTACAAGGATGTTGCCAAGACTCAATGATCTGAGTTATAATGAGAGGTTGAACAAGCTCGGAGTCTTTACTTTAGAATGTATGAGGCTGAGGGGAATCTGATAGTAGTGTATAAGATCATGGGAGACATGAATAGAGTCAATGCTCTCAGTCTTTTTTTCCCCAGGATTGGGCAATCACGGTCTAGAGGGCATCAATTTAAGGTCAGAGGAGAAAGAGTAAAAGGGAACCTGAGGGGCAATTTCTTTTAAACACAGGGTGGTATGCATATGGGATGAGCTGACAGCAGAGGTGGTTGAGGCGTGTACATTCACAAAATTTAAAACACATTTGGACAAATACAGAGGTAGGAAAGGATTAGAAGGATACAGGGAAATGGGGTTAGTGTGAATGGACTAGTTTGGGCCGAATGGCCTGTCTCCGTGAGGAAGACTATATGGGTCTAACAACCTTATATTAGATTACTTACAGTGTGGAAACAGGCCCTTCGGCCCAACAAGTCCACACCGACACGCCGAAGCACAACCCACCCATTCACCCCTTTACCTAACACTACGGGCAATTTAGCATGGCCAATTCACCTGACGTGCACATCTTTGGACTGTGGGAAGAAACCAGAGCACCCGGAGGAAACCCACGCAGACACGGGGAGAACGTGCAAACTCCACACAGTCAGGCGCCTGAGTCGGGAATTGGACCCGGCTCCCTGGTGCTGTGAGGCAGCAGTGCTAACCACTGTGCCACCGTGCCGCCCTAAAATCATTGTTCTCCTACTGAATGTTATATTGTACTTTCCCAATTCACTGGAGTGAACTTGACCCTCTAACCTCTGGGCTTCCATGATGTTTGACCAGTATGTTCACACATTCCACATTGAATGCAGACGCCGTGTAAAATATAACATATTAATGTCACAATTCCTCCAAAGCTGCTTCAGAGCAAGGTTAGTAATTAGTCCTTCCGACCACACAATAGACAATAGACAATAGACAAAAGAGAATAGGTGCTGGAGTAGGTCATTCTGCCCTTCGAGCCTGCACCACCATTCAATATGATCATGGCTGATCATCCTTAATCAGTATCACACAACACCAAATCCGAAATAATCTGCTCTCTGGTTTGGTTCACAACTTAGTCTTCAACCTCCCTGATATACACTAAAGGAATTTATTTTTCACAACATTAGCAGTCACTTAGTTAACTCAGTTTCGATGCAACTTGACACCATCCATTATTACTGCAGAACCCACGAGTATTTGTTACTCATTCACAGTATAAGGGCTTAGCTGGATAATCAGCATTTACTGGCCATGCCAGACGGCAGTTAAGAGTCAACAGCGTTGCCTTGAATCTAGAGTGACATGCAGGCCAGACCAGATAAGAACAGCCGTTTCCTTCCCTAAAGGACATTAGTGAACCAGATGAGTTTTTCCAACAATCAGGAATGGATTCCTGATCATCATAAACCCTTGATTCCAGATAATTACTGAATTCAAATTCCACAATCTGCCATGGCAGGATTTGAAACCATGTCCCCAGAACATTACTTGGGTCTCTGGGTTAAGAGCCCAGCGATAATATCAGTATGTCATAGCTTCCCTTTGCATACAGTTGCATATATAATTTCCAGAGCATATGATGCAAAATATTTGCGCAACAGTTTTGGTTCAGATATATAGCACAACAAGTTTGGTTCTCCTTGCTATTTGTAAGACCCACCCAAACCCATTCTGTGAAATCTGAGGGACAGAGCCTGTGTCGTTATTTGTGATAGACTTGGATAAGACATTCAGGGAGGCTCATCTCGATGGTGAGATGATCTGAAGACATGTCCAGGAATACAGGACAAGCATCAATATCCATTCCTCTCTGTCAGGATAAGTGTCACCGTATATTCTCACTGCTCCCTCACACTCACTGTATGTCTCTTATAGCACCGACCCTCGTCCAAGACTCACACTCTATCTCCAAATAAGGCTCAAGCACGACCACACTCACTGTTGAATTCAGCACCTTCCCTCCCCCACATTTTGTGTCCCTGATGTAATAGTCCCACACACTAATCGCACGACATGGATACAACACTGTGGACAGACTCCCTCCGGCCATCTCACCATGTCACATCTCACCTAGTCCAGCACTAACAGCAGGGCCATCCACTCCCACCCTCACTCATTCCCTCCCTTTCTCCCATTCCACGAGAAACAACCTGGAATGGGACAGAAAGGCCACGCCGGGTGGTGGAGAGCCGGATATCCGTTCGCTCATCCCCATACCCTGATTTGTGGGGAAGATCCTGGAGATCTCCGGAGAGGACCAAGAGACCTTGTGTGGAGTATCTGAAACGTCCACCTCCCACCAACCGAATAAGGAGCAGTGTTCAGTAAAGAGCAATTCTCAATTCAAACCTGCTGTCAGTTCCAACCTCATCTGTCTCACTCGCAGAAGAACAGATATCCCATTGCACAGAGATGTTGGCATTGATATACACAGACGTATTGGTAAATATCCCAATATACTAACATATACAATACATACAAGGAGATAAGCATGCACACACGGAGAAGCACACAAAGACGTAAACAGTCACACACAAATGGACACAAACACAGATAGAAACACACAGGCTGATACAAAGACAGACAGACATAGTCACACATATACAAAAATAGCAAGCAAATAGACACACAGACACATAAATGCACATTAGGACACAGACACGAGTGCCATTAAGACACGAATAAATAAGTTTTTCATTTATAAGGAGATCAAGGATTCTAGGGAGAAGGTAGGAGAATGATGTTGAGGAACATATTAGAAATGACTGAATGGTATATCAGACTCGATGAACCAAATGGTCTAATTCTGCTCCTTTTTTAATGCTCGTGTGGTGTTATGCTATCAGGTATTCTCTTCCTGACACAGCAGCAGCAGCAACATATTTGATTTGAAAAAGTCAGTGGTAATGTGGGAAAAGATTGGAGGGCAGAATGGTTAATGTCTGTTCCTAGTTATTGTACCATTTTATCCGAAAAGGGGCAGTGATTTGATATGAGGTTAACACAGTTTTTAAAAAAATGTGTCCCACAATGAAAGAAGGATGTCCTTTTTCCTTTACTGTTGTGCTATCTGTGCTGTCCTCATCCTCAGGGAGCAGTGAAGACTCGGTTAATTTAGATATTTTAGTTTGAGCTTGACTGATCTTTGCCGGACAGGAGAGTCAATGTTTATTGGGAACAGACAGGAGACGGATGGTCAGACACACTCGGATCAGCCATGAGCATTCTGAATGGTGCAGCCGAATGGCAACTGCTGCCCCTATCCCATGTGTTGTTCCCTCAATCCACGCTCCCGGCTATTACAGAGATAGACTGCTGCCCTTATCCCATGTGTTGTTCCCTTAATCCATTCATCGATGCTGTTACAGAGATATACTGCTATCCCTACCTCATGTGTTGTTCCCTCAATCCACCCCTCAGAGCAGTTACAGAGATATACTGCTGACCCTACCCCAATCCATCCCTCCGTGCGATTACAGGGTAGAGGACCATCCCATTCAGCCAGACTGGATCGTTACAATGAGATGGGAGGACACCATTCTGCCCCTCTAAGGAATTACACAGGAATATAGGATGAAGTAATTCAGCTTGTTGAGTACATTACACAGCCCAGGACGAGGCCATTCAACCCGCCTGAACTGCTGCACAGGAACAGGGATGTTGTCACTAACAGGAAATAGACAGTAGTGACATATGATTTTTAAAAATAAAACTGTAACTAGTTTTGACTCAGAGATCACAGTAGGGTCATCAATGATCAATAATCTAAGTAAAATATCTGGATGAAGGGACTGAGTGGATCAAAGCTGAACTACCTTGTACACCAAAATGATCATTCAATAGATCTTCAAATGGAGGGAGTGAATCTGCATTATGATGTAGACAGTGAAGGTTAGTGAGCATACCCTCAGCAGTAATTTTAGAATGTGAGTTGTCTATTGCAGTCGGGAACAATTTAAATGGAGAGAGATTGCAGAACGCTGTGATGCAGATGTTTCTCATATTCTTGGTACATGAATCATATGAAGTCTATCTGCAGATGCAGCAAGTGGTTCGGAAGGTAGGTGGAATGATGCTGCTTGTGGCAACGGGTATTAGGTTTAATTAGGAAAATTTCACTGTATCTGTGCAAGGATTGCTGAGACCACATCAGATACACTGGGTGCAGTTCTGATCCTCTAAACTAATAAAAAAGGATTCAGTTCCTTTCAAAGATGTTCAAAGATGCTTCCCTTTCCTCATTCCTGAAATGAATGCCTTTTGTTATCGGGGATTATCTGTTAGATCTTAGATGAGAAATCTTACTGAACCACGATTTTCAGAGAAGTCTTTCAGCTGGATACATATTTTCTCTTGTTAAGAAGACTAAAGCTAGATATTTTTTTTGAATGAGATGCATTGGTATTAACACAAGTATTATGAAGATATCAACCCATTTTTAAAAATTACGCAGATGCATATAAGCATCTCATCAAATCATAAAACGGGCAACAAACGAATGCAAGGCACTGTGCACAACAACAGCAATGATGCTGCATGCAGCATACAGTCTATTATCATCCATTCCAGAGAATGTACATGGAGAGTGCACATGGTCCAGTTGACATTTTTTTTAAAGATTAGATTAGATTACTTACAGTGCGGAAACAGCCCTTCAGCCCAACAAGTCCACACCGACACGCCGAAGCGCAACCCACCCATACCCATACCCATACATCTACCCCTTACCTAACACTATGGGAAATTTAGCATGGCCAATTCACCTGACCTGCACATGTTTGGACTGTGGGAGGAAACCGAAGCACCCGGAGGAAACCCATGCAGACACGGGGAGAATGTACAAACTCCACACAGTCTGAGGCGGGAACTGAACCCGGGTCTCTGGCGCTGTGAGGCAGCAGTGCTAACCACTGTGCCACCGTGCCGCCCATAAATACATTCTTGTATTTTTCCACACAGAGACGGAGAAAAATATGACTTGCTTCAGAAGCAGCAGCCAATTGGTCTCTCTCTCTTACTTTGTTCTGCCTGAACATAAGGTGTAAGAGCAGAAAATCCCTGAGTCATCTTTACCACTCGTGGAGGATTCCTGATGAGGATTCATAGGAAACTCTGTACAGCTCGAAGCAAAGGGAATTCAGCCAAACCCAAATCCAACTGTTCCGGGAAGAAATCCGCATTCCCAGACACTAGTGTGAGCAGAATAAATTCAAAGTCAGAAACATATTTGAGACACTCTATCATTTTACCATTTGTTCACAGTTCACATTTCTGTGTCTCAGATTTTTCTAGAAAATTACCCAGTCCGATACCTATATCATTGGACACAGCACTCAACTGGTTACTTTTAAAATTTGCTTTCACCAATAGAGGACTGGGAAAAGACATGAGTGACCCTCCAACATTGGTCAGAACACGAACAAGAGATTCTTAAAAGGTTTTTAAGGTGTGAATTCCCTTCCACAGAAGATTGTGATGCTTGGATATTTCCATTTGTTCAAAGTTGTCTATGTAAGACATTTGAAAGACAAATGAATGTAGGGAAATGGAACTGACAGAAAAGTGCTGCTGAGACCTTAATCAGATCATAGTGCATGGTAGAGCCGTGACAAAGTGTCTGATGACCCACTCTTGCTCCACAGTCCCGTGTTACTATGGTGCATTCAGCCTCTCACAGCTCCTGCAAGGTGCAGACGGTGGCCAATGCTCCACAGTAACACAGGATTTCATTTAATCCCTCACAACTGGCACACTCAGATTGGGATGGATTGGAAAATGTTATTTGGAAATCCAGGCTGGTTTTGAAAGACGCCTCTGGTCTGTTTACAGAGTGCCCCCTCTCTACACCTTGTGCTGCATTTATTGGTCTTCGTCTAGACCAGGATTCGTTATTAATAAAGCTCCATACCTCACTCAGAGATGACTCAAAAACGCTTTGCTCTCTCTGATTACAACATACAAATACAGTACATCCAGGAAAATTACAGCCGTTTACTTTGAAATTACAGAAAATGAAAACATAAGGAACAGGGATAGGTAATTCGGACGGTCAAGCCATTGTATTTGATCATGGCTGATCTACTGTTCGCATTAACGCCTCCATAATGCCCAGTTCTTCACACTCCACAGCTCTCTGACAGGTCAAAGATTCATGTATCACCTCTTTAAATACTTTCAGTGATGTAGCTCCCCTAACTCTCTAGTCCAGATAATTACTGACTTTGATTACCCTCTGTGAGAGGAAAGCACTCTCTACACATACACCGTCACCTATTGATTTGAACAAGAGGTGAACACAGGGGCTCAGGAAAGAGTGAATGGCCTTGAGATCAAGGCAGTAGTTGACTGAGGATGTCATCGCGACCACCTAATTTTTTGAGCTTAATGAGATCAGGTCTAACCTCCTCACTGGTTGGGGTCTTTCAGAGCACAAAGGAAGATGTTTGTGGTCGGTGGCCAACAATCCTCTCAGTCTCGGGACATCTCTTCAGGAGATCCTCAGATTAACTTCCTCAGCACAAACATCTTCAGCTCCTTCGTCAACGTCTGTGTGCCCCCATTCCCAGCGCCCCCCATCTATCCCAAGATCAGAAGCGGAGTGATCACTGAAGATCACACAATATTCAGAACATTTTGTCCCCACTCAGCTCCTGAACAGGCCTGTGTCCGTATTCAGCAAGACCCAAAAAACATTCACTTTTGTGCTGTTAAAGTGTCGGTAACATTCATGTAAGAGAACGGCCAGGCACTGCACATTTCCACAGTTAAAAGAGGATCCCATTCAGCATCTCAAGCTGGTTACACCCGGATATGTGGAAACTATTCAGCCCATAGAAATGACTGATCAAGAAGAGGGACAGCCGATTCAATCCTCCTGCCTGTTCCACAGGAAGAGGAGGCGTCTGGTCAGTACATTGAGCGGTTAAACAGGAACAGGCAGAGTCCAGTAAGACCCCGAAACCTGTTCTATGGAACCAGGAGGAGACCATTCACCCCTCGAGACAATTATACAGGAATAGGAGGGTGTCATTGATGCTCCAACCTGGAAAACGAATAGAGCAGAGACTGCACTCATAGACTGCTCACATTGCTCCTCGTGGCTCCATTGCCTGTGGAACAAATGATACTTTAACGTGTATTTCCGGCAGTGAGGAAGGAATCAAATGTTTTGTGCCAAGCCTCAAGGAGGAATCTTCCATCTCCAAGAAGACAGACCCATGTTCTCTGTGGGCGTCAGAAGCTGGTGGGGATAGTTAACTGTTTTAGAATGAAGATCTTGTGGCTCCTGTCGCGATGGTGGATAACGTGAAGTTCTATGCATGATCACACACCAAATGCACTGTATTAATGTTGGAAGAGTTCAGTTAAAGACTGGCTCGGTCTCTCTCTCATTCGAAATGGGGAGTGGCGTGGACTGAGAGTAACATTCTCAGAGTCTTTTAAGCCATTGAGAATTATGTAAACCAAGTTAAAAAAACACATGGAATTTATCACCGTATTAGTTCTGTTTGGAATATAATGAGTGACTGTCCATCACCTTAAGTTTCAATGCAATCACCTCTTATTCTTCAAAGCGCTACAGATCCTCATGCACGACCGATGGTACAATCATCCCAATAATTAGTCTGGTGAAATTCCTTTCTACTCTTTCTGCCAAGAGGATTATTCCTTATCGAGGAGAGAAAATCTGTGCACAATACTTCAACCATTATCTCAACAACACTCTCGGGTTGATCACAATAATTCTGTTCCCTCACTTAGCTGTCTCAGCTTCTTTCCTGTGGTATAAAAAAACATTCCTTCTCTCTGCACTGCGAATGATGTGGAATTTTGAAGTTTCTTGCATCTGTGCGTCAGTCATCACCAGAAGTGTCGATGGAGATGAATATCACGTTCAGAGGGAGACTCAATCAGAAAGAATTCACTTGAAACAAGGAATGGTCACCTACCTGAATGGAAATGCCTTACAGGAGATTGGAAATCAGGCAGAGAAAGGGAGCTACCTTTCCTTTTGTTCTTCCCTCACGGGATGTGTGCAGCCCTGGTCAGGCCAGCATGTTATGCTGATCTTGAACTGAGTGGCTGATTCAGCTGTTGACAGGATAATAAAGAGTAAACCCCATTGCTGTGGGTTTGCAGTCACACAGAGTCCTGATCATGGAAGGATAACCCATTGCCTTCTCTAAAGCAAATAGATATGCTTCTGTTGAAAACTAGTGGTGATGACTTCATTTGCATTCCATCAACTTCCTTCATGAGATACCAAAAGATTATTATTCTGTGCCGTTTGATTATGAGACAATGACTTGACCACCATGCACTGTCTGTCCATCGGACAGATTCTGTGGAGAGGACAAATTAACCAGCTCAAGTGCAAATATTTTGTGACGTAAGCATAGTTAGAAGGGAATTGAAACGGTTATATCTGGATCTACCAAAGGCACCAACTATGGATTATTCAGCAGTTGCACTGAGGCTGAGAAGGTGCCTGAAATATCCTGAGAGTGGCCTTGGGCAGGATTCGTGAGTGGGGAGAATATGTAGAAATGTAAACATGAATGAAGATAAAAGATCATGCAGATTAGGAACAGTCTGATTTCTCCTTGCGTATTGTTGAGTAAGTTATGAATTGAGTAATTTGCTAGTTATAATCAGTAAGGAATACAATTTTTGACTGGATCTGAAAATGATGACTTCCAAATTTTAAAATTTGAATCTGAACAGCAATTCAGTTCAATTCAGTTTAATGGTCAGATGGAATGACTTACCAGGAACACCAACTATAGCGAGGATGGGATAATAAACACCTTGAATAATCCAAAGGATATCTTCGATCCGTGATGCTAATGACATCCAAGGCTGAGAAAGGTAGAAAAGACCCTCGGATAAACTCCTGTCTGTTATAATATTCCAGTCTAAAGTTCTCAGATTCTGATTCATTAATGGAACATTCCAGTCTCATGTCCTCAGATTCTGAACTCTCCTCCCCCTGTCTCTCGAGCTACTGATCCCTGTTAGTCCAGTCATTGATGCTCCCGCCCATACTGGGATAACACATTGAACCGAGTCCTTAATTAATAGAAGAGGCAAACCCTCCAGTGACACATCTCGGATCCACGGAGACTGACATCAATCTCAGTCACTGAACAAATAGCTCCAGCCAACGCCTTTCAATTCAGTATTGTTTTATTCAACTTCAAAACAATGATTCAAACTGTCATTTTCTGGATGGGCTATGTGAGGGTGACTGATGGAACAAATCTTGAGGCCGGTGGATAAATTGAGTGTAACCATTCAATCTGTCTTGGATGCAGAAGTAATGCCATAAGTTTATCAGAACGTAAACCTGAGTCTCTGATTATAAATGGAAACATACATCCTGGAACTATTGATCAAGCATCATAATTTCAATAAAACATTGAGACAATTTTTATAGTTCATGATCTGAGGCGAATGTGTGTCTGAGAAACGTGGGGTTGTAACAGACAAGTAGAATGGATATGTTAACAGAGAATTGAACATGACAACTGCAATTCAGATTGTTATTCCAGGTTTAGAGAGAGGCAGATGAGGCCTGTGCTATTGATGTTATCGATGTTCGTGAACTGTGATGAAATGTCATTTACTGGACTTCAGTTACAGTGTGATTATGGCATTGTGGAGGAGACAGGAAACAGAGAGAATTGTGAGACATGGCAGTTCAGACTGGAGGGAGGGACAATAATATTCCTCAGTCATCAGTATTGGAATGTTATTCTTTATAACTCATATGAAGAACAGATTCAAGGATATATCTAAAGTGAGGAAGGAGGAGTAAAATCTGTTTATTGAACACAGAATACGGGGACAAAATAATTTTCTGTCCGTACTAAACGATGGGAAGTACAAAGAAATAAGATACACTCATGATATTGAGCTACAAAAATTGAAATGTGTATTATAAAACCATGGAAGTGGTGTGTAATCTTTATCAATCATTATTTGGCCCACAGCTGAGACGCTGATTACCCCTCTGTCAGTGATCCACCTCATTGAGATTCTATAACGCAGTACCTCAGTATTGGGGGGTTCTCAGTTCATGCTGTTGTTCACCCAGTCTATTTAAATTAAATCACCTTCTCACTGTAGAGAAAAAAAACACTTGGCCTTTTGGACTCTGTTTAACTGTCAGCAACTCAGCTCTGTGATATTATTGGCGATAAATGCTCTGGGACCACAGCCAGTATCCGCACAGTGCTCAAACGGTATGGCAATAGATAAAGGCCTTGCAGTCCATGAGAATTT
Organism: Chiloscyllium punctatum; assembly: GCF_047496795.1. NCBI lineage: Eukaryota > Metazoa > Chordata > Chondrichthyes > Orectolobiformes > Hemiscylliidae > Chiloscyllium > Chiloscyllium punctatum. The sequence continues at coordinate 118,782,936 of NC_092742.1, forward strand.
CTAAATAAAACTTCCATTTTCTGTCCGTTCCTGTCTATCACCCCTCATGCTGTCTTCTGATCTATCCAACTCACACTCATTTAAAATCCCTCCAATCACTCCCTGTTTCCAAATTGTGCAGTTGTACAGCTTGATGTTGTCGTCATTTTGGAGAAATGGATAGAGCTGGGAAAGGACTGATTGTTGTAGGGTCCGGGGTTTAGATGCTTTAATAAGAACAAGGAAGGTACTAACAGTGGGGCGGGGGTGGGGTTGGGGTGGGGGAGGGTGAGTTGCCATTGAAAATCAAAGATAGCATTATGTTGGTAGAAAGGATGCTTGATAAGGACTCGTCTAGTGAGGTCGTATGGGAAGAGGTTAGAAACAAAAACAGAGAGGTCACTCTGCTGAAAGTTCTCTATTGCCCTCTGAAAAGATCCAGAGATGTAGAGGAAAGGATTACAAAGATGATACTGGATAGGAGCGAAAGTAACAGAGTAGTTGTTATGGAAGAATTTAACATTCCAAATATTGACTGGAAGTGCTGCAGTTCACTTACTTTATATGGGTCAGTTTTTGTCCAATGTGTGCAGAATGGTTTCCTGACACAGTATGTAGATCGGCCAACAAGGGCCGAGGCCAAATTGGATTTGGTACTGAGTAATGAACCAGACCAGGTATTAGATTTGGAGGTAGGTGAACACTTTGCTGATAGTGACCACAATTCAGTTATGTTTACCTTAGCGATGGAAAGGGACAGGTCTATACTGCAGGGCGAGAGGTTTAGCTGGGGGAAAGGCAATTATGATGCGATCAGGAAAGGTTTTAGGATGCATAGGATGGGTAAGGAAACTACAGAGGATTGGTACAATTTAAGTGTGGTGCTTTTGCAAGGAACAGCTACTGTGTCCTTGATAAGGCTATATCTGTTCGGAAAGGAGGAAGTGGTTGATTGAGGCTGCTGTGGTTTACTGACGAAGTTGACTCTTTTGTCAAGATTAAGAAGGAGGCTTATGTAAAGATGAAACGTGAAAGCTCAGTTCGGATACTTGACAGTTACAAGTCAGCCTGGAAGGACTTAAAAAAAGAGCTAAGAATAGCCAGGAGAGAGCATGAGAAGTCTTTGGCAAGTAGGAAAACCCTCAAGTTTTCTATTAGTATGTCATGAATAATAGAATTACCAAATGGAGATTAGTGACAATTAAGGACAGTAGTGTTAAGTTGTGTGTGGAGTCTGAGGAGATAGGACAGGCTGTAAATTAATATTTGAAACAGTATTCACAATTGATAAAGAAAAAGCTGTCGAGGCCAGTACTGAGATACAGGCTATTAGACTAGATGGGATTGAAGTTCGTAATGTGGAGATGTTAGCAGTTCTGGAGAGTGTGAAAATAGATATGCCCCTGGGCCAGATGGGATTTATCCTAGGATTCTCTGAGAAGCTAGGAAGGAGTTTACAAAACAATCTGTTCGGATTTTTACATCGCCATTGTCTACAGGAATAGTGCCAGAAGACTGGAGGACAGCAAATGCTGTCCTTTTGCGCAAGAAATGGAGAAGAGACATACCTGGTAATTATATACCAGGTTTACTTTGGTTGTGGGTAAAGTGTTGGAAAAGGTTATAAGAGATAGGATTTACTATCATCTAGAACGGAATCATTTGATTAGGGATAGTCAACAAGGTTTTGTGAAGGGTATGTCATGCCTCACAAATCTTACCGAGTTCATTGAGAAGGTGACCAAACAGGTGGATGAGGGTAAAGTGAGGTATGTGGATTTCAGTGAAGCGTTTGATAAGGTCCCCCATGGTAGGCTATTGAAGGAAATATGGAGAGTGTGGTGTTGGAAAAGCAGAACAGATGAGGCAGCGTCCAAGATGCATGCAAGCTGATGTTTCTCTTGTAAGCCCTTCATCAGGAATCAGTTTTCTGGTCTGCAGCATCTGCAGACTTCATTTTCTCCTCGCTCCTCGGATGTTGCCTGATATGCTGTGCGTTTCCAGCGCCACACTCTCAACCCTGATCTCAAACATCTGCAGTCCTTACTTTCTCCCAGAAAATATGGAGACATGGAATTGTGGGCGATTTAGCGTTTGGATCACAAATCGGCTAGCTGAAAGCAGACAGAAGGTGGTAGTTGATGAGGAATGTTCATCCTGGAGTTTAGTTGCTAGAGGTATACTGCAAGGATCTGCTTTGGAGTGACTGTTGTTTGTCCTTTTGAAAATTACTTTAATGATAGTATAGAAGGATGAGTTAGTAAATTTATGGTTGACAGTAAGGTCGGTGGATCTGTTGGCAGTGCTGAAGGATGTTGTAGGTACTGAGCTGTAATGTACTATGTGCATAAACCTACAATGGGCTAAATAGCTTCCTTCTGTGATGTAACGATTCTGAGGTACTCTGACCAACAATAAAAGCTTTAGGTGCCTGGAGAGACAAGCTGGTCCAGTAAAGGACACAACACTGCACAATCATCCATCATCTCTTCCTGTTCTCTGATAACAGCGGCCTCAAAATATCAGTCCAAACAAAATAGATTGATTCACATTCACGCAGTCAGGAGGGCGTTCACCCGAGGGGATTACCGTCAGAGGATTCAATGAATAATAAGATTTCAGAATAACACAAAAAATAAAACAATATCACAGCAGCATAATAATTGGCAGCAGAGTAAAACTTACAGTTCCAAATATTTCCATGTTCAGCATTGTGTTCAGTTTTGGTCACCTTGCTGTAGGAAGGATGGTGTTAAACTGGAACTTTACAAGGATGTTGCAAGGACTCAAGGGTCTGAGTCATAGAGAGAGGTTGGATAAGCTGGAACATTTCTTTTTAAAGCGCAGGAGACTGAGGGGAGTGAAGTTCTTCGAGAGTCTCGTCATGGACCACAGCAGTTCCAGTCTCCCAGCCTGCCTCGATCCCCTCCAATTTTCCTACCAGTGAAATGGGTCCAGAGCAGTGCCATATCCCTGGAACATCTGGACAACAAGGACACCCACGTCAGATTCCTGCTCATTGACTCTCGGTTCACCTTCAATACCATTATTCCCTTCAGACTGATCACCAAACTCCCTGACCTTAGTCTTGGCTCCACCCTCTGAATTTGGATCCTCATCTTTCTGACCCACAGTGCACAATCAGTGAAAATAGGTAAGTGTGTCTCTTCCATGATAGCATTCAACACTGAAATCCCAAAGGATGTGTCCTCAGCCCCCAACTATACTCCTGTACACCCACAACTGTATTGCCAAACTTTGAACGAATGCTATCTACATATTCACTGATGACACCATCAGAGTAGGACAGATATATAATGATGGCAAGTCAAAATACAGAACGGAAATAGAGGACTTGGTGATGCGCTGCACTGAGACCAACCTCTCTTTCATCGTCGGCAGAACTAACCAACTGATCAATGACTTCAGAAAGAAATGAGGAGAACATGCCCCCATCTGCATCGATGGAACTGAAGTTGAAAGGGTGGAAAGCATTAAGTTGCTCGGAGTGACGATAACCGACCTCCCATGTAGATGTGACAGTCGAGATGGCACAAGAACGCCTCTTCTTTCTCTGGCAGCTCAGGACATTTGACATGTCCATAAGGACCCTCACCAATGTCTATAAATGCACCACTGACAGCAAACTATCTGGGTGCATAATGACCTGGTGTGGCCACAGCCCTGCCCAGGACAGTAAGAGAAATGACAGAAGGTTGTGTGCACAGCCCATACCATCACGGAAACCAACGTCCCATCCATTGTCTCCATTTACACAGCTCACTGCCGCGGAAAGGCTGACAACATGATCAAAGACCCATCGAACCTTGGATCTCCCACAATCTCTTCCATCATGCAGACAATACAGAAGCTTGAACACACAAACCAGCAGTTCCTGAACAGCATCTTCCTCGCCATTATTAAACTGTGGAATGGACTCTCTAACTTCAAATAATGCTGATCTTGCTCACATTGCTGTTGCCTATTGCATGCCCTTTCTTGTGTAGCCTTTATGTCTCAGTCTAAGTTTTTCCTTTACCCTATGATCTGTATGTCCTTGCTTATTGTAGGAGCGAGATTCCCCAGCTAGGGTCAATGACTCGGGAGGCAGACAGGACACAGGCACGGAATGGACTTTAATTCAAGCAAAACCTGGTTAATGCTGGGAGAATACCAAAGGATCTTCCTCGAATCTGGCTTTGACATGAGAAGACAATCGTTTCCTTAATCTTTAGCTCAGATCAGAAGGCAAATCAATGACACACTTCGAGTTTACAGTAAAAAGACAGTATTTTTATACGTTCTGTGTTGCAATGATCATACACAACCTTGCCAGTGTAACCTCCACTCCCCTTCTGCAGAACCAATCTTGTAAAACAACTGATCAAAGATGGACACTCCCAAGGACAGCTCGAGGTTCTTATTTGTTTCGGATGTTTAACGATTGTTGTTATCTCTAGGCCTTAGGATCTTTCTATAATGCATTTCAAAGTTCGGGGCTGTGCTCTTTTCAGTCATACCCCTCATTGTTTATTTTGAAGGATTGCATAAATTCTATTCTCCATTGGGCAGGCTACCACTTATCAAATTCCGTTATCACATTTTACATTAAAAAGCTGGTTCTGATACAAAATTCGTAATATTTTTATTATTTCTACTGTTAACGTTTTTCTTAGCGAATTAGACAAGAAAAGCCAGGCATCTCTTTAAGGTTTTATAATTACGTTGAAATCTGTGTCCATGATTATTTACCAAATATTTAACTAGAACTGATTACTATTGTAAATAGTTTCAAAGGCGCAGCTAGCTTCTGAAAGATAACTTGAGTTGCTATTTTTGTGGATGAAAAGAATCCTTACTGAGATCAGAATAAGTTACCTTTTGTAGTGATTCTTTTGTGCTACAATTTCATTATTTCATCTGTGTTCTGTTACAAATCACCATTTTTTTTTAAAAAAACCTCCTTTATCACTATGTTGGCATGTTTCAGAATCTTGCGAATCAGATTATCCTTTCTTTTGCTTTGGAATAATTCCTTTTTCAAAGGCCCTTTTTCACCGATGCTGAAGCAATCTATTTTAATTTCTGTCTATTTTGTGGCCCCTCAGAAACAGACAGCTGAAGTAGATTTTTAAATTACAGCCACTCCATGTCTCTAAAAAAAGGCAGCTCCAACTCTCACTATGATCTGCCAGAACTGTGTATAAACAAAGAGTTTCACTCTACTAAGATACATGCGACAATGACTCCTATCAAATCAAATGAAACCAAATCTAATGATAGAGAGAGCGAAATTGTCACAAGGTCAATACACCCAGATCGAACTCTGCAGCCAGCCATATCCGGCCAAAAATCGTGATAGACGATTAAACAACTAACAGATGGAGAGGGCTCCACAATTATTCCCATTCTATCAATGGATCAGCTCTGCACATCTTTGTAAAAATCAAGGAAATAGTATCTCTACCATCCTCGCCAGGGGTGCTAAGTCGATGATTCAACTCACCGTCATCATGATGCCCACAGAATCACAAATCAGTCTTCAACCAATTCGATTTGCTGCACGTGAAGTGAAGAAACAGCTGAACACAGTAGATATGACAAAGGCAATGGGCCCTGTCTTGTGATAGAGCTGTCAAGCAGCACAGACGTAACTTGTTCTGTGTGGTTTCTGATAGGTCCCCATGTGGCCTTGGTGCTGTTTTGGAAAAGTCACTGGATTAATAATCCAGACCAGACTAATGCTCTGGCAGCTGGTGGAAGTTAAGAACAATTAATAAAATATCGAGATCTAAAATCTGGCGTCAGTAACAGTGACCTTGAAGTCAATGTCAATTGTAACACCAATTTGTTTTTCCAATGTACTTTCAAGAAGTGAATCCCCCGTGCTTTCCTGGTCTGTCCTAAAAGTGACTCCAGACACACAGACATGTGATAAACTCTTCAATGGTCTCTGAATCGGCCAATCAAGACACTCTATTGTATCAAACTGCTCCTACGTCTTAAAGGATAAAACCGGACAGAACACTCAGCCCATCCTCGGTTTTGGAAAAGGGAAGGGGAAACACAGTCCTGTTGACCCTGCAGAGACCTGGTCCTAACATCTGTGAACTTGTGACAACATTTACAGAGCTTTCCCTCAAACCGCACAGAAACATCGGGAATGTAATAGGCCATAAAGCATATTGAGCCTGCCCCATTCTAGTTAATGTTTGAACATCTCCTCAATGCACTTTCCCCACACACTGTGCACATCCCTTAATGTGATTAACATTGTGAAGCTATAAAATAGGAACTGCGGTAGTCCCTTTGGTCTGTCGAGTTTGCTATCCAATTCAATATAATGATGGCTGGTCCTTTATTTCTAAACCATACTCCTGCTCTCTCCCCCATCCTTTCGGTGTCTAGACATCCTTATTAGTCTTTAGTGCCTTTTCTTCCACAGCCTTATGTGAGAGAGGATTCCCAGGTTCACCAGTCTCTGAGTGCAGACATTTATTCGTATCTAAATGCAATGTGACCTGTCTGTACTAATACTGTGGCCTCTTGTTTTAGACTTCCCAGCCACGGGAATTATCATCGCTGCTTCCAATCTACCTAACCCTGTCAGTGTTTTATATATCTCACTGAGATCTCCACTCATTTTCCTAAACCGTATGGAATACAGGCTCAGTCGCCCCAAACTCTGCTCCCACAAAAAGTCTGTCATCCCAGAGTAAGTCTGGTCATCCTTCGCTGATCTCCCTCAATGTCAGGTTTGTCTTTTATTAGGTACGGAGACCAAAACTGCACACAACACTGCACAATGTTCGAGTTGAGGTCTCACCAAGAGCCTGTACAGCTGCACTGAGATACCCTTACTCCTGGACTCAAGTCCACCAGAAATGAGGGTCAACACCCCATTTATCTTCCTGACTGCTTTCTGCTCCTGCAATCTTGCTTTCAGTGACTGGTGTACAGTGAGGTCCCAGATCCTTTTCAATGTTACAGCTACCCACTTGGTGGGCCTGTGTAAACTGGGTGTGTGTCAATGTATTCCCTGAATTGGCTTCTGTCTTCAGAACTCACTGCCCTGCATAGAACCCAGATGTCTGTCCAAACAATAACAGAGGAAAAGTGCAGTTCCCTTCATAGATCGACATTTCTCAACCACTCCCTTTTCCAATGGTTGGCTGGAATTTTAGTGTTTCCCAACAAAGTAGACAACATCACATCTATCCACACTGGTCTTCATCTGCCACATATTTACTCATTCACTCCATTTGTTTCAATCACCTTGAAGTTTTTTTCACATCCTCCTCACTTTCAAAATCCGACTTCCGTCAGCAGACTTGGAAACTTTGCATTTGATTCCCTCAACAAGATGTTTGAGATGTATTGTGAATATCTGGCGACCCAGCACCAATCATTGCAATACTGCAGGAGCCTTCCAAACTGAAACCCATCCATTTATTCCTACTCATTGTTTCCTGTCCACACTCCCATTTTAACACCATGTTCATATATTACCCATATCCCATGTGCTTTTACTTTGCACACGAGGCTTGAGATGCTATTAAAATTCTTGCTGAAAATCCAAGTTCAGTGCCTCTATTGCTTTTTTTCTGTAATTAATCTACCAGTCAGTTTCTCAAACATGTTCCAATTTCATCAATGTGTGTTGATTTTTTCCTATGCCCATTATTTTCAGTTCCAATAATTTCTCCAAATTAGTTTATTTACTACTTTCATTCCACATCATTTTCTCATCAGACTCAGGTTTTCTCCTATTGCTGGGAAGGCTTTGTTTATATATTTATCTGAGAAGGCAGAGTGAAGTAGTTGTGTCATGTTTCTCTGTTCTACATTCTCCATTCCCTGGTTTCTGACTGTATGGAAGCTGACACTTTGACTAAAAAAAACGTTGTTGTCTATTCACCCTGTCCATGCCCCTTGTAATCTTAAACCTGAATTACTTACCCACTCAACTTCTTCTGCTCCAAAATAAATAACTCAAGCTTACCCAGCCTCTCTCCACAGCTCATATGGACCATCCCAGGGAACATCCTGGTGAATCTCTTCTGTATCTCATCCAGTACAATCGCATCCTTCCTGTAATGCGGCTCGCAGAACTGCACACAACATTTCATTTGGCCTTACCGAAGTGCTATATAATATTCGGATAATCTTTGGCTCAATGAATCAAGGCTTTATCTACAGTCATGCTGAACTCATCAATTATCATATCCAGTCACATTCAGGGATGTGTGGAGAAGCACGCTCTGAGCTTCCTAGTGTGATGCGTTCTTTGAGTCCTCCCCTGTCTGTTTCCTTATTCCAAAGTGTATCACCTTATATTTATCACAGTTACATTCCATTTGCCATTGTTCTGTCCATCTGACCATTCTATCTGTATCTTCCTGTAATATAAGACCTCCCTCCTCACTGCCAACCACACGGCCAATCTTTGTGTCAAACACAAACTTACTTATCACACTCCCCCTACCCACTTCACATTCACATCACTTAGGAATACCACAAATAATACGGAACACAGCACTGATCTCTACCGTGTACACCGGGGAAATTGGGCTCCAGTCACACAAACAGCCTTCTACCATGAAGTTGAGTTGGGATGCAACTTGCCAAGTCACTAATAGGCCCGACATGTTCCCTGGTTGCTCTGTTCCACTTGATATACGTGAAGAATATCTGGGGATTCTCCTTAATCTTGCCCTGCCAACAGGCTTCCACGCCCCTGTGTTAGTCAGTCCCCTCCAAGGGAAGAAATTCCTCCTTTTTACGGTCTTAAATGGCATATCCCTTATCCTGTCATAATTTGCCTTAAATATAGAGTAGACAGCTCGAGCAACATCCTGTTTATTTCCACCTCATCACATGAATCATAGATTTTTGAAATTTCACTGAGATCCCCTCTCATGCTTTGAAACTGGAGAGGTCGCAGGACAAATCTCCCCATCAGAAAATCTTGTCATCTCAGGAATTAATCTGGAGAATGTCCATTGCACGTCCTCTGTGATCAGTGTAATCTTTCTTAGATTAGGTCACCGACACTGCACTCAATACCTCAGGTACAGTCCAACCAACACTCTATGCAACTGCTTCATGATGTCTATACCTCTATATTCCAATCCCTTTAAACAAACTCCAACCTAACTTTAACTTTCCAATTACATGTATTGCTCCGAATACCATTCACACTAATTGCATTTACGAAATCACTCTGTGAGTTATCGAGGCATTGAGATGTACAGCATGGAAACAGACCCTTTAGTTCAATCCGTCCATGTCCAGCAGATATCCCAACCCAACCTATTCCCACCTGCCCGCATCCGACCCATATCCCTCCAAACCCTTCCTATTCATATAACCATCCAAATGTCTTTTAAATGCTGCAATTGTACCAGCCTCCACCATATCCTCTGGCAGCTCATTCCATACACGTACCACCGTATGTGTGAAAAAGTTTCTCCTTAGGTCTCTTTCACGTTTAGATTTTTTAAAGTGGGGAAACAAGTCCACACCAACCCGCCAAAGCGCAAACCACCCACATCCTTCCTCCTACATTTACCGCTTAACCTAACAGTGCAGGCAATTTAACATAGCCAATTCACCTAGCCTGCACATTTTTGGATTGTGGGAGGAAACTTACACCGACATAGGGAGAATGTGCAAAGTCCACGCAGCCTGAGGCGGGAATTGAAGCTGAGTCTCGTGGCGTTGGGAGGTAGCATTGCTAACCCCTGTGCCACCCAACATCCTTCGCTTCACAGCCTAAACCTATGCCCTTTAGTTCTGGACTCCCCGATGCCAGGGAAAAGGCTTTCTCTATTTATCCTCTCCATGCCCTTCACAATTTTGTACATCTCTAGAAGGTCACCCCTCAGCCTCCAACGCTCAAGGGAAAACAGCCCCAGCCTGTACAGCCTCTCCTTATACCTCAAATCCTCCAACCCTGTCAACATACTTGTAAATCTTTCCCGAACCCTTTCAATTTTCACAACATATTTCCGATAGGAAGGAGACCAGAATTCCACGCAATATTCCAACAGTGGCCTAACCAGTGTCCCGTAAAACCACAACATGACCTCCCAACACCAATACTCAATACTCTAACTAATAAATGAAAGCACCGCCTTAACTATCCTACCTACCGGCGACTCCACTTTCAAGGAGCCATGAACGTGCACTCCAAGGTCTCTTTGTTCAGCAACACACCCAGGACATTGCCATTAAGTGTAGAAGTCCTGCTAAAATTTGCTTTCCCAAAATGCAGCACCTCGCATTTATTTCAATTAAACTCCATCTGCCACTTCTCAGCCCATTGGCCCATCTGATCAAGATCCTGTTGTACTCTGAGGTAAACCTCTTCGCTGTCCACTACACTTCCAATTTTGTTGTCATCTGCAAACTAACTAATAATACCTCTTACGCTCACATCCAAATCATTTACCTAAATGATAAAAAATTGAGGAACCAGCACTGATCCTTGTGGTACTCCACTGGTCACAGGCCTCCAGTCTAAAAAATAACCCTCCACATCCACCCTCTGTCTTCAACCTTTGAGCCAGTTCTGTATCCAAGTGGCGAGTTGTCCCTGTGTTCCGTGAGATCTAAACTTGCTAACCAGTCTTCCATGGAGAATCTTGTCGAACGCATTACTGAAGTCCATATAGAACACATCTACCGCTCTGCCCTCTTCGTGACTTCTTCAAAAAACTCAATCAAGATCGTGAGATATGATTTCCCACGGTTAAGGCCATGTTGACTATCCCTAATCAGTCCTTGTCATTCCAAATCCATGTACATCCTGTCCTTCAGGTTTCCCTTCAACAACTTGCTCACCACCGACGTCAGGATCACTGGCCTATAGTTCCATGGTTTGTCCGTGCCACCCTTCTTAAACAGTGGCACCGCGTTTGCCAAACTCCAGATTTCTGCCACCTCTCCTGTGACTATCAACGGTACAAATGTCTCAGCAAGAAGCCTAGCAATCACTTCTCTGGCTTCCCACAGAGTTCTATGTTACACCTGTTCGGGTCCTGGGGATTTCCCCACTTTTACACGTTTCAAGACATCCAGCACTTCCTCCTCTGGAATATGGACATTTTTCAACGTGTAACCATCTATTTCCTGACATTCTATATCTTCCATATCCGTTTCCACAGTAAATACTGATGCAAAATACTCGTTTAGTATCTCCCCCATTTCCTGCAGTTCCACACAAGGGCTGCCTTGCTGATCATTGAGGGGTTCTATTCTCTTCCTAGTTATGATTTTGTTCTTAATGTATTTGTAATAACCCTTTGCAGTCTCCATAATTCTACTTGCTAAAGCTATCTCATGTCCCCTTTCTGCCCTCCTGATTTCCCTCTTAAGTATACTCCTACTGCCTTTATACTCTTTTGAAGGATTCACTCGATCTATCCTGTCTATACCTGACATATGCTTCCTTCTTTTTATTAATCAAACCCTTTAGTTAGTGAGCAATCCCTATACTACCAGCCTTTCTTTTCATCCAAACAGGAATATACTTTCTCTGGATTCTTGTTATCTCATTTCTGAAGGCTTCCCATTTTCCAGCCGTCCGTTTACCTGTGAAAATCTGCCCCCAATCAGGGTTTGAAAGTTCTTGACAAATACTGTCAAAATTGGCCTTTCTCCAACTTAGAACTTCAACTTTAAGATCTGGTCTATCCTTTTCCATAATTATCTTAAATCTAATAGTATTATGGTAGCTGGCCCCAAAGTGCACCTCCACTGACACCTCAGTCACCTGCCCTGCCTTATTTCCCCAGAGTTGGTCAAGTTTTGCACCTTCTCTAGTATGTTCATCTACATACTGAATCAGAAATTTTTCTTGTACACACTGAATATATTCCTCTCCATCTAGATTCTTAATGCTATAGCAGTCCCAGTCTATGTTTGGAAAGTTAAAATCTCCTAACATCATCACCCTACTTTCTTACAGATAGTTGAGATCTCCTTACAAGTTTGTTTCTCAGTTTCCCTCTGACTATTAGGTAGTCTATAATACAATCCCAATAAGGCGATCATCCCGTTCTTATTTCTCAGTTCAACCCAAATAACTTCCCTGGATGTATTTCCAGGAATATCCTCCCTCAGTACAGCTGTAATGCTATCCCTAATAAAAAAAAACTCCACACCCCCTCCTGTCCTGCCTTCCTTTCTATCTTTCCTGAAGCATTTGTATCCTGGAACATTTAGCTGCCGGTCCTGCCCATCCCTGAGCCATGTTTCTGTAACTGCTATGATATCCCACTCCCATGTTCCTAACCATGCCCTGAGTTCATCTGCCTTCCCTGTTTGGCCACTTTGCATTGAAATAAATGCAGTTTAATTTATTAGTACTACTTTGTCCCTGCCCGCCCTGACTGTTTGACTCATTTTGTTCTCAATTGCACCAATCTCAGATTGATCTATTTCCTCACTAACTCCCTGCCCCCAGCACCCACCCCCCTTTCCTAGTTTAAATCCTCCCGAGCAGCTCTCGCAAATATCCATGTCAGTATATTCGTCCCCTTCCAATTTAGATACAATCACTTCTTCTGGTAGAGGTTCCTTCTACCCCAAAAGAGATTCCAGTGATCCAAAAATGTGAATCCTTCTCCCATACACCAGCTCCACAGCCATGCATTCATCTGCTCTATCCCTCTATTCCTGCCCTCACTAGCTCGTAGCGCCAGGAGTAATCCAGATATTATTACTCTCAATAAACTCTTTTTAAAATTTCTACCTATCACCATGCAGTCTCCGTCCATAATCCGTCCAAACTTTTCCCTTCCTATGTTGTTGGTTCCAATTTGGACAATGACCTCTTGCTGGCCCCTCTCCCCCGTGAGAACATTCTGCACCCTTTCTGAGATATGCTTGATCCTGGTAGCAGGGAAACAACACACCAATGTACTTATTTCTCTGCTGGCCACAGAACCGTCTGTCTGTACCTCAGACTAGCAAGTCCCCTAACACAATTGACCTCGTGGAATCCGACGTATCCCTTGTTGAATTCGAGCCAGTCTCCATACCACAAACTTGTCTGTTTGTGCTACGTTCCGTGTGAATCCAACACCCGCTACATTTTCCAAAACAGCATATTTGTTTGAAATGGGGACAACCACAGAAGAGTCCTGCACTAGCTACTTAACTCTCTTGTCTTTCTTGGAGTTAACCCATCTATGTAACTCTATCTGTAACTGTATCCCTCATTCCTATAACTGCCATCCATCACATACTGTTGCTGTTAACAATTCTTCATTGTCTTAAACTATCTCTCCATCCGATCCATTCGACCTGATGGGATTCACAAGCAGAAGCATTTATTGCAGATATAATCCGCAGTAACCCTTAAATCCTCCTTAAACTCCCACATCTGACAAAAAAGCGCATATGATTCGACTAAGGCCATTTGTGCTCCTTCACAATCTACAGACGAAAAAAAAGAAAACTGTCTCATTCCTCTACAAAACACTGCCAAAGGCTATATTAATATTTATGGCTTATATTTTAAGATTAATCAAGAGACATATCTCAAAAACATATAATTAAGGAATAACCCACTCTACTCACTTCTGCAGACTTTCTGTAGGACACAGTTAAAACAATCCACTATCTGGCTGGGAACTTTGCTCAAACAGTTCCTCCAAACTAGTTGTAAATTTCACTGTTTGCTAATTTTCCTAGAGGCACTCCGATATCCAGTGATACATAAATTCAAACAGCAAAGGCAGTAACTGTGCAGGTACGCTGTCCTATCAGTTTCTTCCCCTCACCATGTGCTTCCTTTGTCCGTTCTGTTCCCTCTTAAAACTGCTGTTTGTTTGACCTTTTTTCCCAAAGTTCCAAAACAATGCAAGAGCATACAAAACAGTAATTGCTGCTTCTGGAATTCGAGGAAATCACCTCCAACACCTAAAATCCCTCAAAAAATGAGTAGCTGTTACAGCCAGAAATTTTTCCCGCCCAGACTTCTGAAAATCCAAATACACTACTTCCACTGGTTGTCCGTGGTCTATGCTGCAAGAAACAACTTCAAATCATTCCGAATTTTCTCAGGCATGATTTCTCTGACAGAAATGCATTGTTATTCTTGCAATTTTGCTGTTCATTTCTAAGTTCCCAATATCACTTCTGATATAATGGATTCCAACTCTTTCCCTACATATGTCAAATTAATTGGTCTGCAGTCCTCCACATTATCTCTTCTTCCCTGTGTACATAGATGGATCATGTTTACTACCTTTCAGATATCAACAATGGCTATGGCCTTTGCAGGATTTGCAAGAAAATAAAATACAGTCACCGACAGTTCAATTAGTATGCTGTTTTATTTCTGACAACTTGATATGAAGTATATCTGGCCCATCAGACTTAACAATAATCAATGTAGCTCAATTTTCAAGTACTACCTTGTTGCTGATATGAATGGACTTTATGTCTTTAGTTCCACAAGTCCCATGTGATCACTTTACACGTAGGTTTCCTGGCGCTTTCTCCATGAAGACAGATGCAAAGTAGCTGGTTAATTTCTCTGCCATTTCCTTGTTCCCAACAATAACTTCTCCTAGACCTTAAAAATTTCCACATTTGGCCTTACTTTGGATTATACACTAATCCATAAACTTTGGTACATGAATCGTAGATGTAAGCAGACTTTGTGTTTCCTGTTTGTTTGTATTCATGTTCTTTTTGATTTCCTTAACACTTTCTCCTTCCTTATTTTCAGAAAAGTAAATCTCTCAGAATGTTCAGGTTTCCACAATATCTGTAATTCTTCTGAAGCTGCTTCCTTAGATTTAATGCAATCATTTAATTTCTTACGTAAACTATTAATGAGTCACCTTCCCTTTCGCTGGTGTTTGTAACTTAGTGATATGTACGTATTTTGCAGACTTTACAGTATTTCTATCACTAACAGCCAATGTTTGTCTCACACTAAATGTCATATTGTATTTTTCCAATTCACTTGACCCTCCAGCCTTCGGGTTTCCATGATATTTGAGTGTAATGTTCAAAAATTCTATATTGCTTGCAGGCGCCATGTAAAATGCAACATATTAATGTCACGATTGCCCAATAGCTGCCTCAGAGCACGGTAAGTAATTAGTCCTTCTGACCACACAACACCACGACCGAAATAATCTGCTCTCTACTTTGGTTCACAACACACTCTTCAGCCTACCTCATATACACTTATGAAATGTATTTTTCACAGCATTAGCAATCATTTAGTTAACGCAGTTTAGATGCAACTTTAGATCATCCAATATTACTGCAGCACCCACGATATTTGCATATCTAATTTCCAGAGAATCGGATGCACAAAGTTGCACAACAGTTTTGGTTTAGATATGTAAGGCACCAATGTGTGTTCCTCCTTGTTGTTTGAAAGTTACATACAAACTGATTCCGAAGAAGCTGAGGGATGTGGTGTGTGGTGTTATTAGTGATAGACGTTGACAAGACACTGGGGAGGCTCACCCCGATGCTGAGATGATCTGAAGAAATGCACATCTATACAGGACAAGCAAAAATAACCTTCCCCATTCGGCCTGGGGCAAATGTCTCCCTATTCTCTCTACTCCCTCACACTCTCTGTACATCTGTTCTAGCACCTACCCCCGAACAAGGCTCTTGCTACACCACTCTCACCTTTGCATGCAACACTCTCTTTCCTTCACTCTCTCTGTCACTGAAAGCAAATCGAGATTGAATTTATTGTTTTGCCAACATTGAACCAGTGAGACAATTTGATGCTGGGGACATAAAAATGCGAACATTTTGAAAATTAGGGAGAGAGCAGATGCCTTCGAGACAGAAGAAGCCTGGGGATCAACCATCTTGCTCCGTAAGATATTAGGAAATACTCACTAATCATATATATTTTTTCATATGAAACCTATTCACAGTAAACAGAAATACGACGACCCAGGGAATTCAGCAGCCAGGAGAGTAACAACACAGAGGACGGCAGTGGCTATGTGGTTTTGAAATTAAGTTGATGTAATCTTCATAAGTGTCTTATTGAAACAGCATAATGTTAGAGATTTGGGGGCAGTTGTGGGGGGTGGGTTGGTTAAAGTTGTGGTATAATGTTCACTTTTACAGTGAAAAATAAATTGGCGCTATTTTCTTTAAATAGTGGAATTTGGGAGTTCTCTGTCGCTCATATTCTAATAAATTGTGAGGTGCGGTGAGCTCTCCTGGGTGTTTGGTTTAATTAACAGAGGAGTTCACCCCCATATCGTAACACTTGCAAAGACCAACAGAGAGAAAAAAAAAATAATGAGTGAGAAAGTTAAATATGAGGGTAAGTAAGCCAGTCATGTAAAGAAAGACTGTAAGAGCTTCTTTTGATAAATAAAGGGCAAACGAGAGGCAAAAATGGGCATCTGATCGATAGAAATTGTCACAGGAGAAATAGTAATGTGGAACAAGGAAATGGCTGAGGAGTTGAAAAATTACTTTGTGTCAGTCTTCCCGGTTGGAAACACGAGTAATATCCCAAACATTGAAAAGATTTAGTGGACAGACCTGATTATGGTGGCCATCACCTAGGAGAAGGTGTTGGGAAAACTGAATGGCCTGAAGGTAAGTAAATCACCTGGACCAGATGGACTCCACTCCAGATTTCTAAGGCAGATAGCGGATGAGACAGTGGAGGCGTTGGTGGTGATCTTTCAGAAATCTCTCGAATCAGGGAGATTCCCACAGGACTGGAAAATCGCTAACGTGATACGCCTGTTTAAAAAGGGAGTAAAGCAAAAAACGGAAAATTACAGACTGACTAATCTAAACTTGGCTGTACGTAAGATCCTGGAATCATTGTGAAGGATGAGATTTCTGAATAGTTGGATGTGGATGGTAAAGTAGGACAAAGTTAGCATGGTTTCATCAAGAGGAGTTCATGCCTGGAAAATCTGCTAGAAAACCTTGAGGATTTAACAATCAGCTTAGAACAAGGAGAACCAATGGATTTCATCCACCAGGACTTCCAGAAGATCTTTGACAATGTGCCGACAGGAGGCGACTGAATAAGGCAGGGGTCCATGGTGTTAGAGGCAAGGTGCTAGCATAGATAGAAGTTTGTCTGTCTGGCAGGAAGCAAAGAGTGTCGATAAACATGTCCCTCTCAGGTTGACAGTCGGTACAAGTGGTGTTCCATAAGGCTCAGTGTTGGGACCACAACCTTTCACTTTATACATTAACGATCCAGATGAAGGATCTGAAGGCATTCTATCTACGTTTGAAGATGATACATAGATAGGTATAGGGACAGGTAACGCCGAAGAGGCAGGGAGGCTCACGAAGGATTTGGACAGGTTACGATAATGAGCAAAGAAATGGCAGATGGAGTCAAAGTGGGAAATTGTGGCAACATGCACTTTGTTAGGAAGAATAAAAACATGGACTACCGAGAAAATTCAGTTGTCTGAAGTGCAAAGGGACTTGGGAGTTCTACTCCAGGATTCTCTCAATGTAAACTTGCAGGTTGAGTCAGTAGTTAGGAAGGCAAATGCAGTGATGGAATTTATTTGGAAAGGATTTGAATATAAAAGCAGGGACATACTTCTGAGGCTCTATAAGGCTCTTGTCAGACCATATTTGGAGTAGTGTGCGCTGTTCTGAGCCTCATAGCTCAAGAAGGATGTGCTGACCTTGAAATGGCTTCACAGGAGGTACACGGGCATGGTCTCAGGAATGAAAAGGTGAACATATGAGAACGTTTGAGGATGCTGGGTCTGTTCTTGATGGAGTTCAGAGGGATGTGGGGGAATCTAATTGAAACATAGAGAATACTAAATGGCCTGCATTTAGTAAGACTTCCATTGGTAGGAGACTTTCGGACCCAAGGATACAACCTTACAGTAAAGAGAGATCCTTTTATTACGGAGGTAAAGGGAAATGTCTTCAGCCAGAGAGTGGAGAATCTATGGAATTCATTTTCACAGAAGGCAGTGGAGGTCAGGTCATTGTGTATATTTAAGATAGAGGTAGTTAGCTTCTTGAGTATCAAAGGGATCAAGGATTACAGGGAGAATGCAGGACAATCATTTTGAGAAGCTTGTCAGCCATAATTGAATAGTGGATCAGACTCAATGGGCTGAATGGTCTAATTCTGTTCCTATATCCGATGATCTTATGGTCTTAAGCCACAGTCTATTGCCCCCTCTCTCCCTTTGTCCCTTCTGGCAGGAAAATGTGAGAGTAAAAAATCTGTGAGTCATCTTCAACAAACCTGGAGCATTCCTGTTGAGGATTCATGGGAATCGCTCCACTGATTGAAGGAAAGGAAATTCTGATAAATCCAACTGTTCCAGGAAGAAGTCCCATACCAGCAGCTTGTTTGAGTAGAATAACTCGGAGACAGACTATCATTTGGGATGCATTATCTCTTTTCCATTTGAAATGAGTTCAACTACTATGAAACTCTGGAAATCTTTTCCTATTCTTTTTCGTCTTCAGACATGTGCGATTATGTATGTGTCTGTACGTGTGTGACTCTGTGTCTCACATTTTTCGAGACACTGGGCTAGAGACACTTCAAAACTGTTGTAACCAGTGGAGAAGTGGGGCTGGATAAGGACACAACGACCCTCCAACATTTGTTGGGGCAGAAATGAGAAATTCACATGGGCTGTTCAAATGGGAATTCTCTTCCCCAGGTGTTTCAGCTCAAGATGGCAGCTCAACACCACCACTTTCAGCGTAATTAGACATGGTCCATAAATGTTGGCCGATCAACAACACCCACATTCCATGAACAAATCTAAAATGATAAACTGCAGAATTAATTGGATGGGAACAAGACTGATAGATAAATGCCTGTTGCCTTCCAGAATTGTTCTGCCTGTGTACTTTGACTTTGTGCACTTTCCTAGTATTGTGCCTGGATGCTTGCATTTATTCAAAGTTGTGTTTTGCAACATTTGGCAGACATGTGAATGGAGGAAAATTGTGGACAGACTGAAAAGTGCTGCGCAGACCACAATCAGATCAGCCATGATCTTATTATCCAGTCGAGCAATGACAAAGTGTCTAATGACCCACTCCTGCTCCTCAGTTCTCTGTTCCGATGTTAGAATCAGTCCTTGAAACCACTTGTATAGCAGCAGATGGAGACCACTTACTCCAACTACCTGGTTCGCAGTATTACAGGATATCATTCAGTCCCTCAACACTGTGTGGTTTGCTGTGAGTTGGAAAATGTGATGGGAAATCCAAGCTGTGTCTGAAAGTGGTCTTCCACCTCTTTAAAGAGTGTCTCCTCTCTGCAAATGGTGTTTCATTTGTTGGTCATGTTGTAGACACAGATTCATGTGAATATCCAGCCCATACCTCTCCCAGAGATGGCTCACAAAATTCTTTTCTCTCACTGTCCTCAACATTCAATAACAACATTTCCAGGAAAATTAAAACCATTAACTTTCCAAAGAAAGAATATGAAAACATAAAAAGAGGAGTAGTAATTTGGATGCTCACACCATTGTATGCTATCATGGCTGAACTACTGTTGGCATTAACTCTTCTTTAATGCGCACTTCTTCACACCCCTCAGCTCTATGACAGGTCAAAAATCCATCTACCTCCTTTTTAAATACTTGGAGTGATATTGCTCCCCTAACTTTCTAAACCTGAGAATTCCTAACATTCACTACCCTCTATGAGAATAAAATACTCTCCACACAGATACCATCACGTATTAACATTTTAAAAAGAGTTTACCTGACCTGCTTAGGTAAGAGGGATTGACCGTAATATCAAGGCTGGATATGTCTGAAGGTGTTATCCACAGAGGCACGTAAATACCCAGAATCATGCATCCCGAGTAAAATAAAAAATACAAACCATGGAAATTATCACCTTCTCAGTGTCTGTGCAGAATATAACGAGTGATTGTCCATCACCATCAAGTTTCAATGCAATGACCTCTTATTGTCTGGCAGTGCTACAGATTAACCGTCACTCCCTCGTCTTTTACCATCAGCCCAGCGATTAGTCCCATGAAATTCCTTTACACAGCCTCTATTGCAATGTGATAATTCCTTTTAAAGGAGAAACATCTGTCCATAATACCGTAAATACTGCCTCAACTACACTCTCAGTGATGATCACAATAATTCCTTTCCCTCACTTATTGGTCTCTGTATCTTTCTCGTGACATAAAAACCCATTCCTTCACTGTGCGCTGCCACTGTTGTGGAATTTAAAAGTTCCTTACATCTGTCTGTCAGCATCAGTAGAGCCAGTACCAGAGGTGCCCGTGGAGATGAACATCACTCTTGGGTAGAGACTCAGTCAGAAAGATTGCACTTGAAATAGGGAATGGACACCTACCTGAATGGAAATGAAGTGTAGGAATAAGGAAAACAGGCAGAGGAAGGGAGCTAACTTTACTTTTGTTCTTCTGTCACGGGATGTGTGCAGTCCGGACAAGGCCAACATGTTATGCTGAGCTTGAACTGAGTGACTGGTTCAGCTGTTCCACAGGACAGTCAAGAGTAAAACATATTGCTGGGGGTTTGCCCAGACATGACTGGGGAAGGATAACGCATTGGCTTCTCTGAAGGACATAGAGCAAGCAGATGGGCCTTTTCTCACAAATGATGATATTTTCAGTTCAATTACATCAATTTCGTTCATGAGATATCACCAGATTATTATTCTGTGCCTCTCGAAAATGTGTCAATGATTTAAGCAGCATGCAGTGTCTGCCCGTCTGACAGAATCTGTGCAGTAAACAAGTTCAACAGACTCAAGAGCAATTATTCTGTAATTTACATGTGGTTACAAGGGACTTGATAAATTGTATCCAGATTTAACAAAGGCACAATTGATGGTTTATTCAGAAGATGCACTGAGGCAGGGGAGGAGTCGCGGATATCATGATGGTGGTATTGGACAGTATTAGTGAGTGGGAGGATATAGAAATGTAGATCTGTGCAGGGCTAGAAGGATTATGGAGTTTCAGAATAGTCTGGTTCTCCTCACAATTTGGTGAGTAATTTGTCATGAGTAATTTGCTCGATACAATTTGTGAGGAATGAAATATTTCATTGGAATTGAAAATGTTGACATACACCTTTCTAAATTTTAAATAATATGTGAAGCAATTCAGTCCAACCTGGCTTAATGAACAGATAGAATGAATTACCAGGAACACCAAATTAGCGAGGATGGGATAGTACCCAACTTGAATAACCATCAGTACATCATAGATCCTCAAAGCAAATGAGATCCAAGGCTGAGAGAGACGGTAAAGACCCTCGGATAAACTCCTGTCCATTGCTGGAACATTTCAGTCGAATGTTCTCAGATTCTGATCCATTGTTGGAACATTCCAATCTAATGTTCTCAGATTCTGATCTCTCCTCCCCGTCTCTCTGGGTCTGCTGATCCCTGTTAGTGCTGTCAGTGATGCTCCCACTGATAGTATGAGATAACACATTGAACCGAGTCCCTAATTAATAGAAGAGGAAAGCCCTCCAGTGACACATTTAGTATGCACGGAGACTGACATCAATCACAGTCGCTGAACAAATACCTCCCGTTAACCCATTTCAATTCAATACTTATTATTAAAATTCAAAATTATGATTAAAATTTACATATTCTGGATGGGATATGTGGGGGTGACTGAGGGAACAAATGTTGGGTCTGGTCGATCAATCATGTGTAAGCATTCAATCTGCCTTGTATATGGGAGCAATGCCAAAGGTTTATCAGAATATAAGCATTCTTCTCCGTTTATAAATTGAAATATATGTTCTCGATCTACTGATCAGGCACTGCAATATCAGGAAGACATTGAGAGAACTTTTATCGTCCATGATCTGAGAAGATAATATCCGTAAGACTACGTGCGGTTATAGCAGACTGTGACACGGCTATGTTAAAAGAGAATTGTAACTAAGAGATAATGGGACTGCAGATATTGGATAATTCAGTGCAGGTAAAGCATAGCGGAGGAAAATGCACAGTAAACAAGGCAACACCCGAGAAGCAAGAGAGTCGACGTTTCAGGAAGGACCTTTCTTCAGGACTGGGTAGGGAGAAGGAGCTAACAGAAAATGGGTAATGAGGTGATGCTGGGGGAAAGATCAGTGAGAGGTGAGTGAAGGTAGGAGGTGATAGTGATAGATCGGTGGGGAGTGTGGAGCAGATGGTGGGTAGGAAGATGGACATTAAGTCTCCTCGAGAGGGCAGATGTGAGTCCGGGGGTTGGATCTGGGATCTGGGTTGGCCAGGGGAGATTTGTAAACCAGTGAATCCAATGTTCATGCCGTGTGTTTGTAGCTTCCGAGGCAGAAGATGAGGTGTTACTGGTAACATCCTGGTAATCTCATCTCAACCATCTCCAGCTTAATAATCTCCTTCCTATAACAGAACTGCACACAATACTTCAGAAGAGGCTGCATCAATATCCTGCACAATCTCAGCATGACTTCCCAACTTCTAACCACAAATATATGAGCAATGAAGTAACCTTAAACACCCTATGCCACCAACTTCAAAGAATTATACCTGCGCCCCTGGGTCCCTCTTATCTATATAACTGCCAAAGCCCACCATTAATTGTCTAAGCTCTCCCCTTGTTTGTTTTTTTCAGAATGCAATGCCTCACATGCATCCATGTTAAACCCCATCTGCCACACCCCAGCCCAGTGAATGATATTACTGCCCCTTCACACTCCCCCTTCGGATTAAAACGACACTCCCCCTCTCCAGAAGGTCTACAAACACCAGCCTTGAGTTTACCAAAAACCCAGAGCTTGGTTTGCCTTGTGCAGGAAGAGGGAGGAGTCGGGAAGCAAAAGCTGGAAAGGAAACAGTTGCCTTGTATCAATGAATGGTTTTAGGAGTAGGGAAGCCACATGATAGAGATTTGAAATAGTGACCGGTGTTTTGGGCCCAGAATTGTGCTCCTTTCTCCTCTCTGGTGTTCAGTATTGATATCTACTGGAGATCCTTCATAGTGCAGAATGTGTCTGCAGGATTTCTTTCCCTAATATAGCAGACTACTGGTAAAAGACATTTAAACCGGAAATCACAGCCAAGGCAATTGAAGATGTTCATTGATTATCTCAATGGCACAGTGAATGCACTCAACATCCTTTAGTTAAGGCTAATAACTTGTACTTTATTTCAATTATAAATGACCCCTGTATAATTTGGTAATGTTAACCAGAATATAATAAATCCATACACTTCATATATGACCCGAAATCTGGTCATGATTTAGGCCTTGTTTAATGGATGGTGCCCAAGTTTCTGCGCCGGAGCTCTGGGTCGATTCCAGTCCATGAATATCTGATAGTGCCCCTATCTCTGGAGAAGGTGGAGTGTAGTCATGTCCTGTGGAGTTGTGTCACGGCATGTTACAACAGGCTGATGAACAAACACACAGGCGCATCATGTTGCAGCTTTAGAGGCTAATGCTGAATGATGGTAGTGTCCCTATCACTGCGCCACAAATTCTAGTTCCAAATCCCACAGAGCTGTTCCATAATATGTCTGAAGAAGTTGATAAAACTTCTTTGGAATCGTGCATTGATGGAGAAGGAAGAGGTACGACTACTGAATTTGAGACTATAGACCCAGGATGACTGAAAGCGCACCCAACCGTCTTGATTGGAGTCACATTTACACTTTCTAGAGGTTTATAAAATTATGAGGGCCATGGATTGGGTGAGTGGTCAAGGTTCCTTCCCCCCAAGGTAGGAGAGTCTAAAACTAGAAGGCATAGGTTGAAGGTGGGAAGAGAAATATTTGAAAGACAATGAAGAACAACTTCTTTTTCCTGCAGAGGGTGGTGCTTCTATGGAATAAACTGCCAGAGAAACTGGTGGAGGCTGGAACAATTACAACATTTAAAAGGCTTTATGATTATTGAGATATGGGCCAAATGCTGGCAAATGGGAGTGGATTAATTTTGAATAATCGGATGGCATGAAAGAGTTGAAGGGTCTGTTTCCCTATTGTACATCTCTATGAATCATTGATTTAATTAATGAAGGTCTCTTTGTAATCTTTAGTCGTTCACCAATATACAAACACTGTCCACTGTACACCAAACTTGATGTCGTCCGCAAATTTTTGAAATATGCCTTCTATAACTCTCATCTAAATCATTTATATAAATGACAAACAAAAGAGGACCCAACAATTTTTCCTCTGGATCATCGCTGCTAACAGGCTTCCATTTCAAAAACCAACCATCCACCACCAGTCTGCCTCCTGCCATTAAACAGATATACACAGAAACACACACGCAATCACACACACATACAGAGACACCGATGTAACTATGTCTTTAAGACAAAGGTTAGATTAAAACAACGATCGAGAGTTACAGTGAGAAGGCGGGAAAGATGTGTTGAGAAACACACCTAACAGAATCAAATAGCAAAGTAGACTTGATGAGCCAAATGGCCTTTATCCAATTTCTTGTGCTCTGTAGCCTTAAGGTGTCATGATTATTTTCCAAGGGTGCAGTAGAAGCTAAGTTTGAAAAATACAAGACTGAACAGTCAAGGGGACTATGGGATACGTTTGAGGGGCTGAATGGTATATGTTTGTTCCTATTTGCTGAGCCCTTGTTCCTGAAAAGAGTAGGTGACTTGCTGTAAGGTTAACACATTTTAAAATGAAAGGGTTCTCCCATTTCCATTTGAGATAACGTTGCTCCTTTCTCCTTTGGATGATGTGATCTGTGGCAATCTCATCCCCCGGGAACAGTGAAGTCTGGGTCATTGAGGATATTCAAGGTTGATCTTGACTGACTATTGATGGACAGGAGGGTCAATGTTTTTGGTAACTGACAGGAAAGCGGTATTCAGTTACAATCAGACCAGCCATGATGTTTCTAAACTGAGCAGCAAGTTGGAGGGGGCGAATGGCCAACTGCTGCTCCTACCTCATCCGTTGCTCTGTCAATTCACCCCCAAGGCTGTTATAGAGGGAGAGAAAGATACCATTCAGCCAGTCGGCATCGTGATAATACAGCAGGGGGTGGCCATAATGAACCTCCATGGGGTTAGACAGGAATAGAATGAAGTATTCAAATCATTTCAGTAAATTACACAGCACAGGAGGATGCCATATAACCATCCCAAGCTGTTACGCAGGAGCAGGGGTGGCTTGGGCAGCGTCAGGAAATACAGAGTAGAGATCATTATTCATTTTGTGTTTGGAAAGCTGTAACTAGTGGAATTCTTCAGGGAACTGTGTGAGGTCATCAACAAATTACAATCCATACCAATGAACTGGATGGAGAGGATGGAGCTCAGTTTGCTCATACATCAGGATAGTCAATCAATAAGATGTCAAATGGAGACAGAGCGTCTCGAATGATACACAGACAGGGGGAGGGAAGAGCATCTGCAATGAAATACAGATAGGGGAAGGGCAGAGCATCTGCAATGGGATACAGACGGGGGAGGGCAGAGCATCTGAAATGGGATAGAGACAGGGGAGGGAAGAGCGTCTGCAGTGGGATACAGACAGGGGAAGGGCAGAGCGTCTGCAATGGGATAGAGACAGGGGAGGGGCAGAACATCAAGCAATGGCATACAGACAGAGGGCAGTTTTGAACAAACCTTCAGCAGAAAAAAAGTCCAAATTTCTGTGATGGGAGTTTTCTGTTTTGGGGCAAAGACAAAACAGCAGAAAATTATTTAAATGTAAGGAGAATGCAGAACAGAGTGGTACAGAGGGATCTGTGTGTCTTAGTACATGAATCACAACAAATTACTCTGAATATTGCAGCTGGTGATTTGGAAGTAAATGGAATTATTCTGTTTCATGTAAGGGGTGTTGTGTTTGATCTTAGCGATGTTTTTTCCATCAGTAAAGGGCATTGCTGAGATCACATCTGATGTATTATGTGTCGATTTAATTGCCTTAACTGATAAAAACAAAATTGCTTTCGAAACGTTTCAAAGATTTTTCTCTTTACTCATTCTTTGGATGAAGGCATTATGTTATGAAGAAGGAACAGTTCAACATGAGAATCAGAGATGTTTTATTGACCATCTCTGTTGGTGAATACCGGATGGATATATCTTCTTATGTGGGAGAATAAAATTGGGGAAACAATTTAAGAATAAGTCAGGATCAAAGGACAAGTCATTGGACCGAAAAATTGAACTCTGATTTCTCTTCATATCTGATGCCAGACAGGCTCGGCTTTTCCTGCAATTTCTGTATTTGTTTAAGAATAAAACATATTCATCTTAACACAGATATTGTTAAGCCATCAAACGCTTATGTTTACATTATGCAGGCACATATTAACACATCTTCAAAACAAGTAGGGCCATTTATTGTTAATGAATTGATTCGATGTATGATAACAGCAATAATGCACTGAACTGGAGATGAGAATGTGATGGAGTCATATAGTTTGGACAATATTCAAGGAGAGCTCACATGGTCCCGTTTGGGATCTGATAACGTTACTGATTTAACTTACAGATCGAAAAATGTAGCCTATCTGTGAACGAACAGCCTATTGCTCCTTTTCTGTTTCCCTGCCGCTCAACACAGCACTGTATGGGAGTGAAAAAAAGCCTCGTCGTCTTTTCCACTCATGGAGGATTCCTGATGCTGATTCATTGGAATCTCCCCACTGCCTAAAGCAAAGTAATTCAGCCAAATCCAACTGTTTCATGAAGAAATCCCATTGTCAGAAGGTTATGCGCGATGAATAACTTCAGAAGTAATTATTCAGACTCGATATGTGAGGGGATCAGACAAGAGATTCTGTGGCTACAAATGGAAATCCAAGATGATGTATAGCCTTCTCCGTGCCAGGGTCCAGGATGTCTCAGAGCGGCTGCAGAACGTTCTCACCGGGGTGGGGGAGCAGACAGAAGTCATTGTGCACATTGGTACAAATGACACAGATAGAAGTAGTGATGAGGTCATGCAGAGTGATTATAGAGAGCGAGGAAAAAGGGTAAAAGTCAGGACCATGACAGTGGTAATATGCGGTTTACTTCCAGTGTTCCATGCTAGTGAGGGTAAGAACAGGCGGACATGGCAGAGGAATGCGTGGCTAAATAATTGGTCCAGGAGGAGGGATTCAGAGTTTTAGATCATTCGGATCTTTTGTGGGGCAGAGGTGACATGTTCAGGAAGGACGGGTTGTACCTGAATTGGAAGGGGACTAATATCCTGGCTGGTAGGTTTGCAAGAGCTACAAGGGAGGGTTTCAACTAGATTGGCTGGCGTGGGGGACAGCGTGGGATCCTCAACAGCAGGGATACAAGTGCGAGGCTGGAAGGAGATACCGTAATCACAAACAGTTAAGTGCAGAGACAGGTTAGGCAGGAACACGACAGGGAGCAAGGAATGCCTGTTGGATTAAATTACATCTATCTCAATGTAAGATGGCTGACAGGTAAAACCGATGAACTCAGTGCGTGGAGAGGTACGTGGGACTGCGATATTATAGCCATTACAGAAACATGGCTAAGGGAGGGACAGGACTGGCAGCTTAATGTACCAAGGTACAGGTGCTTTATGCGAGACAGAGTTGGTGGAAGGAGGTGTGGGGGGTTTCAGTTTTGATTAAGGCGAGTACCACATCAGTAATCAGAGATAAAATAACTAATGGATAATCCAGTGAGGATTTGTGGGGGAAGCTAAGAAATAAAAAGGGAATTATGATATTATTTGGGTTGTACTATTGGCCCCCTAATAGTAAACGGGACTTAGAATAATTCAAATATGTAGAGAGATTGGGGAGACTTGCAGGGCCAATAGGATTGCCATAGTTGTAGATTTTAATTTTCCTAACATTGACTAAGAATTACATAGAATTAAGGACTGAGATGGGGTGTATCTATTAAGTGTGTTCAGAAACGTTTCCCCAAGCAGTATGTAGAGGGAGCAATTCGGGAAGGGGTAAAACTTGACCTACTCTAAGAAATAGGGCAGGACAGGTGACTGGGGTGAGAATGGGGGAGCACGCTGGGACCAGTGACCATAGATTTAAAATACTTATGGAGAAGGACAAAACTGGCCTGTGAGATCAATTTCTAAATTGGGGGAAAGCGAATATTGATGAAATTAGATAGGAGCTTGTATGGGTTGGTTGGAGGAATTTGGTTAGAGGCGAAGGGACCTCCGGCTAGTGGGAGGCCTTTAAAAGTGAAATGGCTGGAGTTCAAGGTCTATATGTTCCTGTGAGGGTAAAAGGCAAGGTTGGCAGGAAGAGGGGATCCTGGATGGCAGGAGATATTGAGGCTTTGACAGGCAAAAAGGAGGTGTGGCTGAGGTCCATGCAGCTGCGATCAAGGGATTCCCTGGTGGTGTACAGGGAATACAGGAGTTTACCGAAGAAGGAAATCAGAAGGGTGAAAAGGGCGCACACGATAGCATTGTCTGAGAAGATTAGGGTGAATCTAAAGAGGTACTTTAAGTATATTTAAGTTAAATGAATAACTACATGAGAATATGACCCCCCAAGGTCCAAAGTGGACATGCATGTCTAGAACCATAGTAAATATGTGATATTCTCAATGAATATTTCTCCTCTATCTTTACTGTGGAGAAATACAAGAAGACTTGGGAGGTTAACAAACGTCGTGGTGATATCTTGGGGTTAGTCAATATCACAGGAGAGGATGTGTTGGATGCATTAGAATGTATGAAGATGGATAAATCTCCTGGTCCTAAACAGATGCATCCAAGAATACTGCAAGAGTATACAGAAGAAACTACGGGGACCTGCGTGATATTTTTGCATCATCGTTAGCCGCAGGTTAGGTTCCAGAATATTGAAGTGTAGCAAACGTTGTGCCATTTTTCAAGAAGGGAAGCAAAGAAAAATCTGGGAACTATAGACCGGGAAGCCTAACATCTGTAGTAGGTAGGTTACTTGAGAAGATTCTGAGGGATAAGATATGCACACGTTTGGAAAGACAGGGTTTGATGAGAAATAGTTTATTTTTTTCAATTTCCTACAGTATAGAAACAGGCCATTTGGCCCAACAAGGCCACAACAACCCTCTGAATAGCAACCCGCCCAGTCCCATGCCCCTAATCTATATCTACCCCTAAATAATGCACATAAGGCTGTTGGCAATTCAGCTGACCTGTACATCTTTGGATTGTGTTAGGAAAATGAAGCTCCCAGAGGAAAGCCACGCAAACAAAGGGAGAATGTGCAAACTCCACAAGAGAGTCACCCGAGGCTGAAATCAAAGCCGGATCCTTGGCACTATGAGGCAGCAGTGCTAACCACTGAGCCACCATGCCACCCTTGCTTTTTTTCAACGCAGTTCAATGACACAGGGACAAAATCTATTCTGTGTTGCTGGAAAAGGGCAGCAGGTCAGGCATCATCCAAGGAGCAGGAGAATCGACGTTTCGGGCATGAGCCCTTCTTCAGGAATCATCCTGAAGCCCTCCCTGAAGAAGGGCTCATGCCCGAAACGTCGATTCTCCTGTTTCTTTAATGATGCCTGACCTGCTGCACTTTTCCAGCAACACATTTTCAGCTCTGATCTCCAGCATCTGCAGTCCTCACTCTCTCCACAAAATCTATTCTGCCCTTCACCAATGATGCACCTTCCAATGCCACAAACCATGGATAATTTATTATCCACTGAAAATTTCATCTTACTATTATTTATTATTGTTTGTTGTTATTTATTTTAATAATTATTGTTGATAGTTGTTTTTAGACTGGAACGATTGCATGACTTTGTGAGTGGGAGATCATGCCTCACAAATTTGCTTGAGTTCTTTGATGAAGTGACCAGGAATGTTGATGAGGGCAGCGCACTAGACAGAGTCTGTATGGTTTTCAGTAAGGCCTTTGACAAGATTACTCTTGATAGGTTGGTCTGGAAGGTTAGAGTCGCATGGAAATCCAATCCAGAGGGAGCTGACAAATTGGCTGCACAACTGGCTTGATGGTAGTAAACAGCGGGTTATAGTGGAAGAATGCTCTCCGACTGGAGGCCTGTAACACATGAAATGCCTCAGGGGTCAGTGCTGGGCACATTGTTGTTTATTACCTATTTCAATGAGATTCTTCAGAATGTATAAGGCATGATTAGTAAATTTGAAGGTGACACAAAAATTGGTGGTATTGTGGACAGTGAGGAAGGTTATCAGAAATTGCAGCAAGATCTTGGTCAGCTGGAGAAGTGGGCTGAGGAATATTTTTTGCAAACTTAGATCAATGTAGGAGTTTCATGGTAAATGGTAAGGCCTTAAGCAGTGTCATTGAGCAGAGGGACCATGAAGTTCAGGTCCACCATTCTCTGAAAGTGGAGTCACAGGGAGACATGGGCAGTGAAGAAGGCTTTTGGCTCACTGGCAGTCAACGGTCAGGACATGGAGGAGAGAAGTTGGTAAGTTATGTTGCAATAGACAGGATGTCGGTGAGACTGCACTTGTAGTGTTGTGTTCAGTTTTGGTCACGTTGCGACCAGAAGGATGTTTTTAAATTGAAATGTGTGCAGATGGAATTTACAAAGATGTTGCCAGGACTCAATAGTATGAATTATAGGAAGAGGTTGGACAAGCGAGAACTTTTTTTCTTTAGAGCGTAGGAGACTGAGGGGGATCTTATAGAAGTGTACAAGATTATGAGAGGCATGGATAGGGTGAATGGACTGAACCTTTTTTTTCCAGATATGGGGAACTGAGGACTAGAGAGCATCAATTTAAGGTGAGATGGGAAGGAATAAAAGGGAACTGATGGAAACTGTTTGACACAGAGAGTGGTACACAAAGGGAATGAGCTGCCAGCGGAAGGGGTTGAAGCATTTATATTAACAATATTTACACGGCATTTGAATGGATGGAGATGTGTGTCAGCATGGACCAATTTGGGCCAAAGGGCCTCTTCCACGCTGTAGGACTTGATGACTCCATAAGTAGAATAGCATTTGGGTCAACTCTCATTCTTCCTTTGGTCATGGGTTCGAATAATACTTGGACAACGTTCTTTCAAGATAACTTTGCAGAGATTTTCCTTTTCAGTTTGATATCCATCATACGTGTGTGTGTGTGTGTGTGTGTGTGTGTGTGTTCTGCAGTGTTTTTCAAAGGGAAATACCAATGTACATATTTGCAATATCCACTCGTCATTCTTTTTTTCCATCATAGTTTGAGCAACTTTGCTTTGGTCATACACATGTTGTTTTAACAGATTAAAGAAATCTGTCTGACCTATTCCGAACACTGACCCTGAGACACTCTGAGAACTATATCATTGGCCATATCACCAATCTAGTTAATTTTTTTTGTGGCTAGTGGACGAGTGGGACTAGAAAAGGGAACAGCGATCCAAAAGCACAGGAAATTATTGACTCAGTCAACCTAATACCAGTGTAGAGGAGATTGTTGGAGGGGAATCTGAGGGATAGGATTTACATGCATTTAGAAAGACGAGGACTTATTAGGAATACAATGGAAATCATGTCTCATTAATGTGATTGGTATTTTGAAAAAGTGACGAAGAGATTGAGGAAGGCACTGTGATATACATTGTTCACGCAGACTTCAGCAAGGCATTTAATAAGGTTCCTCATCGGAGACAGAATACAGAGGTTAGGTCATATGGAATTCAGGAAAGGCGAACCAATTGTATACAAAATTGGATTGAAGGTAACGTGTTGTTTTCCAGACTGTAGGCCTGTGAGCCGGGGTGTGCTGAAAGATTCAGTGCTGAGCTCAGTGTTTTTCATCATGTATATAAACAACTTGCATATGATTATCGGAGGCATGGTAAGTAGGTTTACATTTTAAAAAGTGGGGCAGTGGACAGTGATGATTATTTCAGAGTACAACAGCTTCCTTGACAAACAAAGGGCCAAGGACTGGCAGATAGAATTTAATGCAGACATTTTTGTGGTTTTGCATTTTGGTAAGTTAAAGCAGGGTCCTACCCTGGGGAATGTTGCTGAACAAAGTGACCTCCGGATGCAGGTTCACAGTTACTTGAAAGTGGAGTATCAGGTAGACAGAATTTTAATGTTCAGTCAGGGCATTGAGTATAGGAGATGGGGTAGCATATTACACTTCTACAGGACATTGGTGAGGCCACGTTAAGAATATTGCGTACAATTCAGTTGGCACTGCTAAAGGATGGATATTGCTAAGCTTGAGATGGTGCAGAAAAGATTTACAAGGATTTTCTGGAACCTGAGGAATTGAGCTGCAGGAGAGGATGAACAGGTTGGGGCTTTTCCCCCTGGACTGTTGGGTCTGAATAGTGACATGACAGAGGTTTATAAAATCCTGAGGGCCATTTATAGTCTCAATGGCCAACATCTTTTTTCCCAGTGTAGGGACTTCCAGAACTAGACGGCAGAGGTTGAAGATGACAGGGGAAAGATTTAGACGGAACCTGAGGGGAAACTGTTTCATGCAGAGACTGGTGGGTGCACGGAATGTGCTGTGGTGAAAGTGGGTACAATTACATGTTTAAACTATATCTGGATAGATACATAAATAGAAATGGTTCAGAGGGATACGGACCAAATGCAGGCATTAGGACTAGGTCAGGTTAGGATGCCTGATCGGCATGGAGAATTTGGACAAAAGGATGTGTTTCCATGCTGTATGACTCTCCTATTCTATCACAGGGATGAGGAAAAATGCTAAAAGGGCTTTTGAATGGGAATTCGCTTCCCCAAAAGTTTGTGGTGCCTCTCTGATTGCAAGTATTCACAATTGAGTTCGTTAAAGATTTCACAGAGACTGCGTCATGGATAATGGGATACAGACAAGAAAGTGGGGCTGAAACCAAACCTGATCAGCCACAATCTTAGTGCCTGGTGGAAAAGGCTCAAAGTATCTCAGGACCCACTCCTACTCGTCAGTCCCCTGTTTGTGTGTTCCATTCAGACCCTCAAACCTGCTGGATCTGAGCAGTTGGAGGCCACTTACTGCTATCACCTGGTGCATAGAAACAGAGGAGAACATTCACTCTCTCATGACTGTCACGCACGGTTTGGGAGATTTGGAAAATATAATTGGAAAACCCAGGCTGGATATGAAAGCGGTCCGTCATTTCTCTTTACAGAGCTTCCCCTCTCTGCAACTTGTGCTCCACTTGTGGGTAGACCCAGATTCACTGTGAATACAGCCCCCATACAACACCCAGAGATGGCTCACAAAGTCCTCTGGGCTCCTTGACTGCAACATTCCATAACAGACCTTCCAGGTACCTTCCTGTAAGTAATCTCATTTTATCTAATCTAATCTAGTCTAATCTATTCTAATCTAATCTAATCTCTAGATTTTCCAATAACAGAATGTGAGAATATCAGAAACAAAGGCAGGTCGTTCACCTCCCAAGCGTGCCTTGCCTTTCACTAAGATCATGGCTTCATAGCCCTCACCTCTCTGATACATCAAAATCCGTCTCCAACCTCTATGAGCACTTCCATAGAACACAGAACAAAGAACATTAGAGCACAGTACAGGAAATTTGACCCTCGATGTTGTGCCACCCGTTTATCCTACTCTATGATCAGACTATCCTACATGCTTCCGTTCACGTTCTTCCATATGCCCATCCAAGAGTCTCTTAAGTTTCCCTCACGTAATTGACTCTACTTCCACTGTTGGCAGTGCATTCCACACACCCACCACTCTCTGTCTAAAGAACTAACCTCAGCCATCTCCCCTAAACCGTCCTCCAATTACCTTATAATTATGACGCCTTGTGATAGATATTTCTGCCCTAGGAAACAGTCGCTAGCTATTCACTCTGCCTATACCTCTCATCATTTTGCACACCTCTATCAAGTCAACTGTCATCTTTCTTTCCTCCAATGAGAAATGCCCTTGCTCCCTCAAGCTTTCTTCATAAAACTTGCCCTCCAGTCCAGGCAGCATCTTGGTAAATTTCTGTTCTAAAGCTTCAACATCCATCCTATAGTGGGGTGAGCAGAACTGAACACAATATTCCAAGTGTGCTCTATCGATCTTCAGCATAACCTCACGGCTCTTAATCTCAAACCCCTTGCTAATGAAAGCCAACACACCATCTGCCTTCTTAACCACACCATCAACTTGGGGAGCATAATTGAGGGATCTGTGGATACGGACCTCGAGGTCGTTCTGTTCCTCCACACTGCTAAGAATCCTGTCTTTAACTATGTATTCTGCATTCACATTCGAGCTTGCAGAGGGATTCACTTCACACTTTTCCAGTTTGAACTCCATCTGCCACTTCTCAGCCCAGCTCTGCATCCTGTCAATGTCCCGTTGCAACCTACAAAAGCCCTTCACATTCTGTACCACTCTAACAACCTTTGTATCATTGGCAAACTTGCTAACCTACTATTCCACACCCCCATCCAAGTTATTTATAGAAATAATAAAGAGTAGGGGTCCGAGAGCCGCTCCCTGCAGAACGCTACCGGTCCCTTTCAGTGATCTAGCTCCCATAACTCTCTGTGTAAGAGAATTCCTGACATTCACTGCCCTCTGTTTGAAGAAAACATTCTCTGCTTCTACATCAATACCTATTGATATAAGCAAAAGAGGGAACACAGGGGCTCAGGTAAGAGAGACTGGCCCTGAACTCAAGGCAGTATTTGACGGTGGATGAGATCAAGGAACCTAAGGAAAATCACACTTAATGAGAATTGATTGTGACCTCTCCACTGTTTGGAGTCATTCACGGCACAAAGGAAGATGATTACCATTGGTGGGCATCAATCATCTCGACCATGGGGCATCTCTGCAGGAGATCCACAAGGTCGCTCCCTCAGCCCAGGAATCTTCTGTTTGTCAGCGGGGAATCCTGCAGTTTGGAAGGAGGCCTTTCAGCACATTGAGTCAAAACTGAGCAGAAGTGGGGATATTGACTGAAATCTACATAATGTTTAGAACAAGTTGTTCCTCTTCAGCTCTTGAAGCAGTCTGTGTCCATGTGCAAGTAGACCTGGACAACATTCAAGGTTGTGCTATTAAAATCTGGGTAACATTCATGTTACAGCACTGTACATTTCCACAGTAGAACGAGGAGCACATTGAGCACTTCAATCTGGTTTCACAAGAATACGAGGAAGCCATTCAGCCCATCAAAACTACTGAGCAAAAAGAGGGATAGCCCATTTAGTCCCTCCTGCCTATAAAACAGGAAGAGAAGGAATCTGCTCACTCCCACACCCACTTACAAAGGATCAGAAAGAGACCATTTTACTCCCAGTGTCATTAAAAATGAACTGGAGGAGGTCATTCAGCTTCTCAAGCCACTAACACAGGAACAGGAAAGGGTCAGAGATGTTTTAACGCTGCAAACAAATGGAGCAGTGCCTGCACAGATAGACTGCTCCAAATTGATCCACATGACTTAATTACTCATAGTACATAAGTGTTACTTCAACATG
The DNA here is from genome assembly GCF_047496795.1 of Chiloscyllium punctatum. Classification (NCBI taxonomy): domain Eukaryota; kingdom Metazoa; phylum Chordata; class Chondrichthyes; order Orectolobiformes; family Hemiscylliidae; genus Chiloscyllium; species Chiloscyllium punctatum. The sequence continues at coordinate 118,818,302 of NC_092742.1, forward strand.
GTTTTCTGGCATTCGAAATGAAGCCAACCTTTTTAAAGTATTTTCCAAATAATTGCTTTCAATCTCCAAGAAGGCAGGCCCATGTCTCCATGGGGGTCAGAAGCTGGTGGGGAATGACTAACTCTTTCAAAATGAAGTTGTAGTAGCTGCTGACAGGATTGTGCACAAAGTGACATTCAATGCAGTGTCAAACACTAACTGTACATTCAAGTGTCCCGAGTTCATTCAGAGCCTGTAGCTCTCTGTCAATCGACATGGGGCTCTGCAGATGTATGTAAACTATCGGGAATCAATCATCCAATGAAAAGGATGGAATTTTCACACTATTCAGCTGTTTGGGACAGAATGAATCATTTTTGATTCATAATCATCAAGTTTCAGCTTTTTATTTTCTCAGAGCCCTACACATTAAGCACATCGTCACTGCACTCACTCTGCGTGGTCACTCACTCATCTTGCCAGGGTTTAATCTGGTAAAACTCCTTTGTGCTGTCTCGGTGACAAGGAGATCATTATCTATAAAGCAGACCAAACAAATACTCTCTCAACAAAACACGACCAATGGGAAAGATGTTCTAACTCTGGTGCTTCAATTATTTTGCATGAACAGCCACATATCGCTTACTTCCTGCCCCATGAGAATTCTATTTGCGAATTGTGACCAAGGACGTCCAGGCCCTTTTCAACAATAGCACTTCCCAATCTCTCACCATTTAATAAATATAAATGTACATGATGATATTTGTTGTTCACATCTGAATCATTTTTATACCTTGTAAACAGCTATTGCCCAAACACTGATCCCCATCAATCCTTCAGTCCAGAGAAAAACAGTATTCTTCTCGTATTTCCATTACCAATGTTTAATCCATATGGTATATATTCCTCCCCGACATACCCATGGACTCTCACATTCCCCACTCACCTGTCTTCAATCAGGTCAAGCGTCTTCTAAAAACTCAAATAGTCCACTCCCATTGGTTCTCAATTTTCAATGGCACAATGCACAATCTCCACAAAAAGGTTTATCGACGACCATTTCCCTTTCCTGAATCTAGGCCGATTCTACCAAATCATATAATTATTTTTCAAGTGTCTAGTCGTCACGTTCCTTATAAAAGGTTGCAATGATTTTTTATTTTCTCACAGCTAACATCAGCTATTTCGTTTTATGTTTTCCCTCTCCGTCCTGTTTTAAATATTTATGTTTCCAATAGTTGTTTTCCAGTCTGCAGGCTCCTTTCCAGAATCTATCTAGCCTTGAAGAATAATCAGTCATTTTTTCACTAGCTCTGTTTTCATCTCCTCAATACTCTGGGATGTAACACATCAGATGCAGCAACTTATGAAACTTCAGTTCAATTAGATTTCCAAAAGGATACCCTGCATTAATTCTAATTTCCTGCATTTCCTCATTTTCACCAGTCCCCCTTCTCTCCAGTATATCTGGAAGTTGGTTTCTGTACCTTTCCCTGTGGAGATGGAACCAATGCATTCCTCTCAGCAGGCAGGTGGCTTCTGTCAGCTCGTTATATATCGGAGGATTACACTTCAGAGATGGTGGATACATTACCCACTCCTGCCTGGAAAGTTCCAGAATTAAAACTGGTAAATTCATAGTGAGAGTCAGCACAGTCCTGTCCCTGGTGTGAGGCTACAGGTTATACTGAAGGAAGGAAACAGCTCAGTGAGCACCTCATGTTTGAAACAAGCTGGTTTCACTCTTTACTCCTCAATGGGTCCAGCTTAGACAAATGTTCCTGGAAATCCCAGGAAGGAAAGTGCAGTGCTTTGCTCCTCCTTGTTTCCAGAACTTCCCTTCTGTGTCGTCATCGCTCCATTTGTTTACCATGGACCCAGACACTCTGTAAATGCAGTGTCCAGAGTGCGATCACCAGACCCTCGGGTCTCCCTGAATGAACTCAGCAGCCGACAAAACAAACCTGAGAACACCATCCACAGAAACTCCACTTATTTTCTAATGACAGCAGCAAGTCAATGCCCCAAACACATGGTGCACCCATTCAGTGTTGAAAATGGCTCCCTCTCCTTAGTTTCTCTTCCTGGCTGAGAAAGCTGTTGCATCTCTGTGCAGTCCCACAGTAACAGTTCCTCTCTCCAAAGAAGCATTTGACACTTTAACATTACCTTTTTCTGTATTTCAGCAACTGTCAGGACAGCACCAGTATTGCAAATGGAATAGATCATCACACTCAGAGAAGAGAGACAGAGGGAACATAACTCACTTTAATCAGGGACATACTTAAATGGACGTGATATTTGGGAATATGGGAAAGTCAGGAATGTTCAAATAGTTTCCCATTCTATTTTCCTTCAAGTCCATCATCAGCAATGCTTTTGTTTTCTTTTCCTTTGTCTCTCCCTCTCTGGACACCAGAGAATTTTATTTCAGATCTCTATTACCCACAGTTCCTTGGTTTATTTCACCTTTAATGTTGTTGTTTCATGGTATGTCAGCATCACTGGCAAGGGCAGCATGTGTTGTCCATCCTAATTGCCCTTGACTGTGAGGTCATTTGTCAAGACAACATGGAGCCAACCATTTTATTGTGGAACTGAATTCGCCCTTAGTCCATAACGGGCAATAATGTTAAGTTTCTTTACCAAAGGCTATCAGTGAAATATTAAAAGAAATCCTGATTTTTTATTTTTTCCATCAGTGAAATTTCATTCCAAGTTTTGTCATTCGACTTTAAGTTCAGTCATCTGCTATGGTAGGATTTCAAACAATGCCTTTAGAGTCATCACCTTTGCATCTGAATTACACGTGCAGTGGCATTTTGAATCTCATACAGAGTACCTGTTGTGAAGAACCTATAGTGATGGCAACAAGTTTGTGGTCAATATATTTGTCACGGGAAGCGGGGTCAGAATACAACGGGAGCCATAAATTCTGAAGTTAACAAAGGGCGAGATGATGTTTAATTCAGCACCAGCATTGAGGCAGAGATCGAGACTAGGGATATTATCGAGTTGGGTGTGGGCAGATTCGATGACAGAGGGAATACCGAGACATAAAACAGTTCAGGGCAAAAGTCAGGTTGAGGTTGTGAACAGTGATGTTCCTTCTGAGATGTTTATGAGTGAAGAGTCTGAAATTAAGTTAAAGGAAGTGGAGTTTGTGACTGAAACTGAATAAAATACTCTACGTCTTTGCGAAATATAAATAACAGAATTAGCAATGATTTTCACCATAGTTTATACAATTGACAGGGATAGACTTACCAGGAACACCAAGAATAGCGAGTATGGGGTAGTAACCAGTTTGAATAATCCTCAGTACAGCTTCGATCCGCAACTCTAACGATGGCCAATCCTGAGAAAGCCAGTAAAGACCCAAAGATAAACTCCTGTTCATTTTAGTGATATTCCAATGTAATATTCTCAGATTCTGATCCATTGCTGGAACATTTCAGTCTATTGTTCTGATTCACTTCCTCTCCCTCTCTCTGGAGCTGCTGATCCCTATCATGTTGAGGATAACGCTGCCCTTAATACTACGGGACAACAGGTTCAAAGAAGCCTCTTAATTATGGAAGAGGGAAACTCTCCAGTGACACAGTTAGGGTCCATGGAGACCGACATCGATCATAGTCACTGAACCAACAGCTCCAGTTAACCCATTTCACTGCATCCCTTATTGATCACAATAATACTTAGTCTGGGTGGGGTATTGACATCGCTGACTTTTGGGTGAAAGGCACATCTCCAAGTTCGAGGTGACGGAGTAGATGATGCTTTCTCTTCACAAGCTCGATGATTCTGCTGTGTTTTGGCAGGGTAGGAATTGCTGGGTTCCCCAGACCGTCTATGACTGATCACCAAGCCTGCTGCAAGCTTTCGTTTTATTTATTCATGTTTAACTTTGACATTTATCTTATCATTTAACGGCTTCGGTGGGATTAGGCATTTTTGAGAGGCTCCTGCAGTGCCATAAACGGCATAGATACACTTCATTCCTTGTGGTCCTTGAAGCTGCAGCCTGGCCCTGTGGAGTGATGGCCAAGCTCTCCTAGAAGCAGGATTTATAGTTTTACTATTTGCCAGTTATTGGTAGGGTCTCAGTAGGGTTGGAAGGCAGGAAATCTCTCCCGATTGCTGCACTCTCGCTCTGAGATTTCTCTTAGAATTGTCTTTTGATGTTCGTTCCTCCTGGATTGGAGAACTGCATGTGAGACAATCTGTTTCCTGAATTAGTTTTGTGAAAAGTGGGTGTTGATTGGATGATGCCATTTTGGAGTAGTTACTTTGTAGTAGTTAAATAATGTATTATTCTGTTATGTTTTCCAATAGAATTAAGTTATTACAAGTTGCTCCTGCATTTGTTGTATTTTATCGAAGGTGTTTGAATATATTGTATTTTGATGAATGTCGAATATTTTGACCAAGCGAATTGCATCTGAAACAGAGCATCTCATACTTACCTTTAAAATAAGAAAACGTTCGGGTCGAGACAACCTTCCTTATATATTTTCAGGTATGTCAGCTCATGTGCATCGCAAGAAGGACAGATATTCATGTTTTAATTTGATAATTACTTAATGGACAACATGTTGCAGAAATACGGGGTTTAACAGCGGACTGCGCCGAGCTGAAGGAGTGATAGCTCGTTAAAGAATTATACCGGATACTCAATCCACTTCACAGATCCAGCCCAGACGCATATTAACCTAGATAAAATACCTGCTCAGCACGGAGCACCGTGCAGACCAGGCTCAGAACAACACAGCAATATGTCCAGGGTAGAGCATTGTACAGACCCGGCTCAGGACAACCCAGCAATTTGTCTAGGATGGAGCACTGTGCAGACGATGCCCAGTACAACCCAGCAATCTCTCCAGGATGGAAAACTGCATAAGTCTCACCAGATCACTGGCTATCTGTCCAACATGGGGACCAGCACGGACCACACAGGTGCATGGATTCAATAACCCAGATGAAACGATCTGTCCAGCATGGGATGATATGCAGCCCACACCAGTGTCTTGCTTTATAAACAGGTTCCTGTTCAGTATGGGTAGCTGTACAGTGACAAGCAGTGAATTGGTCGGTAAACCGGAAGCAGCTGCCCTCCCATCATGTAGATCTGTGCACACCACCCCCCTGCAGTGTTCAGTAACACTGTGTTAGATCTCTGCCCAGCGTGGGTAAGCTTGCAGCCCATACTGGAAGTGAAAGGATGTGCAGCTCCCATCCATTTACAGCTCCATATCTCCATTGTGCCATGACAACGGGTGCTGTGGATATGAATATCACTGCCGGAGAGAGATGGTGGGGAAATCAGTTTAAATAACAACAAAAAGAATTTTGGGAAAAAGAGAGAGGGAGATTGAGAGAACATTTCATTGAAGATCACACGTTTCAGCATGCTGATATGATGTTATTTCGACAGTACCCTGCAACATGAGTCAGTATTCCCAGGGTTGATGGGTGAACCGGATATTGGTGTGAGTTCAGATGATGGACAGTTTTGAATGAGCATTTGTTCTACAGCTCTGTAGCTGAAAGTGGGCACAGCAGAGTCTCTGAATCATTGGGCTGAATATAACAGTAATTTATCTTTGTATGATTTTCAATGAGTGTGACAGATGGTTTGTCTGCACGAGGCTGAGCTAGTTTTCTGGTATTATCGTATCGAACTCCCCTCATTAACTACCCAGCCACCCCATGGTGTCCCTGTCATTCAATGCCAGCCTGATCCCACCCATCATGGCTGGAGTTACTCACAATCGCCCGGATCCCCCGATATTCCATGATCCCTGGCACTGGTGCCATCTTTTAAAGCTAATGGACACACGGATTGAGCTCTCTCAGTTTGGAGCTGCCCTGCACAGTTTACCTTGAGCATGGCAGATATGGGGCAATTACACCACGGTTTGTCGACAGGGACAAGGAACTCCTGGTGGATGGGCTAGTACAGAGGGGGACCATTCTCTTACCAGAGGGGCCACACCACCAGACCCACCAAGCATGGTCTGAGCTCACCAACCAGCTCAGTGCAGTATCTGCGGTCTGAAGAAATGTTCAGCATTATAGGACAAGCTTTAATAACCTTCCCCACTCTGTCAGGATAAGGGTCACTGTATTCTCCCTGCTCCCTCACAATCACTGTATATCTGTTATAGCACCGACAGCCGAACACGATTCATGGCCCACAACTCTCACGACTGCATGCAAAGCCTTCTCTCTCTCTCGCCTTTGCAATACTCCCATGTGTTGATAGAATATTCTGAATAATGCTGATTTTGGAATGTTCAAGTTAGTGTTCCAAATAATTCCCATTTTCAGGAAAATGTCAATGCCCCAGCATGTAACACAGAAGGGGAAGGAACAAAGTTGTACAGTTTTCAAATCACATGCAATTCAAATCAACCATGAGGCCATTCAGCCCTTCAGACGCATTCTAGCGTTTAAGAAGATTGTGGCTGATCTGATGCTTTTCTCAGTTCCATGTTACATGAATTTCCAGTCATTCAACCCCCTGGGTTCCTCTCACTGAACAGACAACACTCAGGCACATTTACCCCGGTTTTCTTCAAGCGCCTGCTCGAGGACATTTCCCAAGGGGACGCACTATATTCCATCAGCTTTCTCCATCAATGTAATGGAAAGCACATTTTACACAGAGCGATCAAAAATCTACACGTATTTTATGGTTATCGTTATCCAATCACACTTCATAATTCTGGTTATTTCAGTTTCTCACCTTACCGTATTCAGTCAAAGACAGATTTGAAATACTTGTCTCATTATAAAATACAATTTCTAGCAGATGACGTTTTTACCCTCAGTCGTTATTTTGACTGTTATCTGAATTGTACCTTTTTCCTTGTTATGAAAGTTTCTCTTGCCCTTTGTATTTGACTGTTTCTGTCTGTAACAGTTACACTCTCTCCCACTCAGTTGGCTGGACGGCTGGTTTGCGATGAAGATGGAGGCTAACAGCGCCGGTTCAATTCACCACACTGACTGATGGGGACGCTGTCTCACCCTCAACCCATCACCCTAGGCGTGGTGACCCTCAGCCTAAACGACCGCAAGTGGTCTCTCTCTTATGACAGAGCAGCTCTATGGTCCTTGGAACTCTGTTCTATCACTATTAGCATTTTAAAATGTTTTCTAGATTACCATTTCATTTTGCCGGATGTTGTGAAGCAGTGCCATTTTGTACCACAGTCAACATTTCCCCATGCTGCACATCCCTGCCCATTCCTTGATAATCCTTGACACTGTTGCTACTTATGAACCTTCTGTCTGTGCCTCAAAAATATTCAATAACCCTGCCTCCAATGGTCTGCGGGGAGGAGAGTTCCAAAAACTCATAGCACTGAGAAAACAAAAAAAAAGCCTCACCTGGGGTGTGAGGTTATTTTTTGTCTACTTCCCTGTGATTGGATATAATTATATTGGATGCAGTTCATAGATGTTTCACTTCATGTATTCCATGGATGAAGGCCTTATATTATAGTTACTCATAGAAAGAGAGGTGATCTTACTGAAACATACATGACCTTCAGCAGCGTGTATCAGGTAGATACCCACTGGGTATTTGTATAGTCCAAACTTCTTGATATTGTTATAGAACTTCAACCGTGTGGAGGCAGGGCATTCTGCCCATCAATTCACACTGGCCCAGCCAACAGCATCCCAGCCAGACCTGCCCTCCATCCTATCCATGTAACCCTGCATTTCGCAAGACTAACTCAACTAACATACACATCCCTGGGCACGATGGGCAAATTAGCATGGCCAATCCACTCTAGGCTGCATATTTTTGGACTGTGGAAGGAAACTGGAACACTGGGAGGAATCCCACACAGACGCGGGGAGAATGTTCAACCTCCACATACAGGAGCCCCGAGGTTGGAATTGAACCCAGCTCCTTGGAGATGTGAGGCATCAGTGCGAAACACAGATCCATCATGCTCCTCCATTAGTTATATTAGTAACTTGTGTCTGACTAAAGAACTCTGCCTGACTTGTTCTTATCATTGAACCTGACCCAGTCTAAGACTTTTATCATCGGCCATATCACCAACCTGGTCACATTTAAAATGTGATGTATTTAGTGAAGTAGTGGGACTAGAAAGGTAAACAGTGACACCCTCCAACCTCAGTCAGAACCGGAGTGAGGAGAAATTCACAAAGTGGGAATTTATTCACGTAGGAATTCTCCTTCCCACAAGTATGGGATGACTGAAGCTTGATATTATATTGAGGCTGGCTTCATCTGATTTTCCATAGACAGGTGAATCAGGGATAATGGTGCATGGAGAGAAAAGTGCAGCTGGGAACACAATGAGATGAGCCACGACCTTATTAACTGGTGGAGTAGTGTCAAAGGGCCGAATGTCCCACTCGTGTCCCTCAGCCTTATGTTCTGATGTTCCATTCAGACCTTTAGACCTGCTACACAGGGGCAGATTGAGGCCACCCCGATGGTTAGGTGTAGTTTGGGAAATGTAATTGGAAAATCCAGGCTGAGCCAGGAATTGACCCGCACCCCAGTCCCTCTTTTCAGGCTTCCTGTCTCTAACGTCTGCTCCAGATGTGGGTCATGTTACAGACCCAGATTCACTGTGAATACAGCCCTGTACCCGCATCCAGCGTTAGCTCAAATAAATCTCTGCTCTCCCTTAATGCAACATTGTACAACACCATTTTCAGGAAAATAACCAACTACTTTCCAGAAGAATAACATAAGAACGTAAGAAATATAAACAGAAGCAGACTATTCGGCCCCTCAAGCCTGCACTGTCATTTAATAAGAACATGGCTGATCTACTTCAGGTCTTAACTCCACTTTCCTGCTAACCCCTTGTATCCCTCAGCTCGCTGATATGTCAAAACCCAATCCAGCCAATCTGTAAATACATTCAGTGACGCAGTCTCCACAATCTCTGGGTCAGGGAATTCCAGGCATTCACTACCTTCTGAAAGAAGGCGTTTTTTGCCTCAGTTTGAAATCGATATCCCTTATTCTGTATCTCGAACCCTAAATTCGACTCTCTGCCCTGGAATTGATCCACATTCTCGAAAGTTACCTTGTCAAGCCCCCTCTGCATCTTGTCCATTTCAATAATATCATCCACATTCATTTCAACCACAATGAATAAACGCCTCACCATTTTAGATGTACTCAATAATTCACCCCTTTCATTCCAGGAACCCGCCTAATGAACTAACTTAGTTATTTGCTGCATCAGCATGCTGACGTTATGTTTCAGACAGAAAAACGATCCCACCCCTTTTATACTGTTCCTTTTGTGGGTGTCCTCTCCATTAAGTAACAGCCAGCCTTTTGGTTCTCAGTGTCATCCTCAAACTCGGTTATATATTGCACTCAGCTCCGGCTTTCAGTATAGATTGTAACTAATTCTTGCATTGGACTAATATTGGTGATACTCCAGCAGATAGATTTCATCAGGAAGATCCATTAACCCTGGCAGTCCGGTTTCTATGTGTTAACCAACCGTCATCCCATGGTAATATATTAGCTGTCAAATTATGATCTTCTGTCCTGTGTAACAAGTTTTATTTCGTGAAACCTTATGAAAATCTCGAGAAAGCCTCGCGTCTACCAGATCCCCTTTATCATGTCCGCTTGTTATATTCTCAGGGATCTCCAGAAAAAAAACTTTGCATGATTTATCAGGCAAAATATCGACCGCCTTTCACAAAACCATGTTGACTGTGCGTGAAGCTTTTCTAAATGCCCTGCAATTCTTTCCTTAGTAATAGACTCTAGCAGATTCCCAACAATAATATTGAGGCTAAATGGTTACTACTTTCAGTCTCGTTGTTTTCTTGAAAAGAGGCGCAACATTGTAGGATCTCCAGTTTCACTGGAACATTCCTGAAATCCAAAGAGTGATGAAATATTTCTCACAATAACACTAGGCACTCTGTAACCGCCGTTTTTAAAACCAACTGTGAATTACTGCTGACCTGCGTACCCTTACTCTTAACTGTTTTTTGAAAAGCCTTGTTTCTTTTGTTAGAGGCAGTTCAAGAACTTCCCTCCTATTGTTATTTTGATTATATCATTGAAATACTTACAATGCCTTCTATTGTGAGGAATGATAAAAAATTCTGGTGTAAATTATCTGTCTGTTCCCTCTAGGCATACCCTCCAAAAGTCCTCAATATATTTTCCTGACTTCATTTCTACCAAAGGGCATACATTCATCTTGAACTTTCTTTATGCACACATTAAAGCTTGCGCTTCTTGCTTTTATATTTCTTGCCAGTTTGATTACATCATAGCTTTTCTTCCCCTTTTCCTTGCTTTCTAGATTCGTACAGTCATATCGCACACGAACAGACCCTTTGGACCAATTTGTCCATGCTGACCAGGTTTTCCAAACTAAACTAGTCTCATCTGCTTGCATTTGGCCCATATGCTTCTGAACGTTTCCCATTGATATGTTTATCCAAATGTCTTTGAACTGTTGTAGCTGCATTTGCATCTTCCTCCGGCAGCTCATTCAATAAGCAAATTACCCTCTGTGTGAAAACGTTGCCATTTGTCCCTTTTAAATTTCCTCCTTTTAACCTTAAAGCGACGTCATCTATGTGTGGACTCTCCTATCCTCTCAAAAAGACCTTGGCTATTCACCCTATCCATGCCTCCCATGATATTAAAACTTCTAGAATGTCACCCCTCAACACTCCATCTGACTCTACCTTCAAGAGCAAGCATTTAAAGATAAGCACTGCAAATTTGTAAGAGTATTAAAAATGACAGGTAAACAACTCAGCCCAAACTTCATAATGTGATTTGTTTTTCTCCATGTTACAATAATAAGGCAGCAGGAAACTCTTACTAGCGCTAATAAGACGTTAAGCAAACAAATTCCTTTGTCTGAGGGGGGTGTTGATCTCTACAGGGAAAACGTATCTTTGGCCAGTTCTATGCAAAAAAAAGGAATTCTTATACCATACGGTCAGCATGCATCTTTAGCAGAGGGAAATGAAGGCTGGGTGTACTTTTTGGATTTGGGATCAGTGTGAATTAAGTGCAAAGGGAGAATACTGTTTTCAATACGGTTTACTCCAACAATGAAACTTTCCGGAGTGAGATGTGAGTGGGAGGTCTAAAACAGCATGAATGAAGATGCCGAGTCGCACTGTGACCAGAGGCAAGGTGGCAGCACAAAACGCAGATTGATTCTAGTGCAGGGAAGGTAGACTGGATCAAAGAGCTTCAGGTGAAGTGGGGAGGGACCATAATGAGAGAGAATGTGCTCTGTAATTTGAGATAGAGAACCTGGAATCAGGAAGGGGAGAGGAGCAGGGAAGAGGATGGAACAGCAATGGCAGGGGTTTCTGGGGGGAATTCAGGAACCACAGCTGAAAGTCATGCCGGGCATCTGCTTATGGTCCCTGAAATAAACATCCTAAATCTGGCCCTACACTAATGCTCATCATAGTATCCTTGTCAACCATGGGTGGTACATCTTCCAATTGAGTCCCTCTTTTTGAACAGAAACAACAATTTCTGAGCGTTATTGGATATCTGCTTGAATGTCTGCCCAGGTATACCCACTAACCTTCCTCTGGGTCTACTTCCACATCCTGCTTCAGATAAGATGTGAGATAGAAAGCCTCAATTTAGATGTCTAGTTCTTTTCAATCATTCAGGGGAGATTTCTCCATGCAGCTGAACACATGATCAGCGGATACTGGATAAGTGGTGCTGGAAGAGCACAGCAGCTCAGGCAGCATCCAACGAGCAGCGAAATCGATGCTTCGGGCAAAAAAGCCCTTCATCCTGATGAAGGGCTTTTGCCCGAAACGTCGATTTCGCTGCTCGTTGGATGCTGCCTGAACTGCTGTGCTCTTCCAGCACCATTTATCCAGTATTTGGTTTTCAGCATCTGCAATCATTGTTTGTACCTACATGATCAGCGGAGGCTGACCCCATGCTCCCAGTTTCTCCGTCTCTGTTGTTTCAGTTTGATGACACCACCTTCCAGTGAACTGCCTGTGATGTGACCTACTTTTCCTTCAAATCAGAAATCCGCTAATTCCGTTGAACAGGGCCTTCAGCTGGGACTATCACATCTCCCGCACTTCTGTCCTCACTCTGTCCCCTCCTTACCAGAACAATGATAGATCTCCCCTCGTCCTCACTTCTACTGTACTACACTCCACATTCCCAGAATCATCTTCCACCATCTCCAATGGGACAGCACTATCAAACACATCTTCCTCTCGCGACCACTGACAGCATTTCACAGAGACCATTTCTTCTGTGACACCCTCCATCATCCCGAACACTTCCCAACTCCCCATGACACATTCCCATGCAATTACAGAAGCTGCAACACATGCCCATTCACCTCTTCCATCTCCACTGTCCAAGACCCCAAACACACCTTCCAGGTGAAGTAGCATTTCACTTTTACTCTTTCAATCCGGTCTACTGTCATTGCTGTTCACAATGCTGTCTCCTTTACATTGGGGAGACCAAACAGAGACTTGTTCAAGGACCACTTTCACTCTGTAGGAATAACCCTGAGCCTCTCATTGCTTCCCATTTCAATAACTGACCTTGCGCTCAGCCTAAGATTTCATTCCTGAGCTGCTGAAATGTTCCAATGAAACACCACCCAAGCTCGAGTAACACCTCACTTTACACTTTGATGTATTACAGCCTGCAGGAGTTAATACACAATTCCAAATTCACAGCCTGACTCCATTATGGCTGTCCTCCATTTTTCATGTATTCTACTTCCTGGCCTCCCAATGATCTCATCTGTGTCTTGTTTTATCCTGCACTCAATAGAGACAACCCACGTCTGCCATCTACACTTTAATTTACACCAATTTTATATCTGTTTCTTTTTCAGCACAATTAAAAGCCCATTCCTCTGTGCCATTGCACCTCCACATGCTCTGTTTCCTATCATCGCTCGTCCACTTTTGCCAAGGCATTTAGCAGCCCTTTTCAGTTCTGAACAAGGGCCACGCTGGACTTGAAACGCTATCTCTGCTTATCTGTCTGCACAGATGCTGCCAGACCTGCTGAGTTTCTCCTGAAATTTCTGGTTTTGAACATGTTCAAAGATGTACGTCAACGCTGCTCAAATGTCCTGACCCACTTGGATTGCTGTACACTGGGAAGTGTAAAATAACAAAAGGTGCACAAATTTCTTGGTTCTGAAACTACATACGACTGGAATCATTGACACTACAGAGTTCTTAATGAAAGTTATGGAGAGAAGCAGAGTGAAGCACATTCAAGTGGCACAACTGCAAGGGAAAACGTTCAGATGAATGTTAGAATTAGAATCGCTACACTGTGGAACAGGTCCTTCAGCCCAACAAGTCCACACCGATCCTCTGAAGAGTAAACCAAGCACACCCAATTTCTTATCCTATATTTACCCCTGACTAATGCACCTAACCTGCAAATTTTTGGTTTGTGGGAGGGAACCAAAGCACTCAGAAGAATCCCACAGGGAGAATGCGCCAGCTCCATAAAGACAGTCGCTAGACGATGGAATCGAACCTGGGTCTCTCGCGCTGTGAGGCAGCAGCACTAAACACTTAGCCATGGGGCTACCTCACGGAATATGTTTGGAGTTTTGAAAATCCTGACAAGTAAGAGGTGTGACACAATAAACAAACGCTCAGAGGAATGAGAATATGAAAATGGAAGTGCTACCAGATCAGAAACCAGAGTAGCTCACTGGGTATGGGTCAATGGGTCTCGGTATCAATTGGGTGACAGACAGCAGAATTGCATTGCAGAAGTTGCAGCTAAAACCCTGGAATTCATGTAATAGTGTAGATCACAGTTGGACAGAAGGAGAATTGTACTGAGTTACAATCTGTAACTTTTTGCCCAATATAATCTCTCAGTCCATTATTCCCATTAAGCTGAATGATGTTTCAGTCACGAGTGTAGGTGAACATACCAGGGTCAGAGCCGTGTGGACCTAAAACTGATGACAACCCATTTAAAGCTACCACACTTGACTACTCACATACATTGCAAACAGCAGGACTAACATCTGATAGAGAGGACGATATGATTACAAAGCAAACAGATCAGATCGAAGCTCTGCAGTCCTGCCACAGCCCGTTAGAAATAGAGTTGAACTATGAAACAACTGACGAAAGAAGAGGACTCCACAAATATTATTTTTTTTAATTATGCAATGGGATTAGTGTGTCGCTGGATAGGTCATCTTGTATTGCCCGGAGTGTAGTTAAGAGTTAAACACATGACTGCGGGTCTGGAGGTACATGTAGGCCAGAGCAGGAATGAATGGCTGTTTCATTCCCGAAAGGGCATCTGTGAACAAGATGGGTTTCCCACACAATCAGCCACTGTTACATGATCATCATTAGACTCTTAATTCCAAATATTTATTGGATTGGAATTCCACCATTTGCTGTGGCAGTATTCGAACTCAGGTCACATGAGCATTGCCTGGGTCGCTAGACTAACAGCTCAATACCACTAGGTTATTGCTTTGCCATTTCCCGAAAGAATGGAACTTTGCTGCACATCAGTGTAAAAGACAGTATGCAATGCCTGCACCATCCTCAGCCAGAAGTGTTCCTTAGATGATGCCCACAGAATCACAGTTGCCAGTCTCCAACCAATTCGATTTGCTGCACGTGACATGAAGAAACAGCTGAACAAGTAGGTATGAAAAAGGGAACGGGCCCTGACCCCATTCCTGCAATAGGACTGAAGACTTGTGCTGCATAATAAGCCGTGTCCCTGGGGATACTGTTTCATTCCAGCTCCAACTCTGCATCTCCCTGGCAACGTGGAAAATTCCTCAACTATGTCCAGTCCCTTAAGAGAAGAATAATTACAATCTGACCATTTACCACCCCCTCAGTCCCATCACGATAGACAAAATGGTGTGAGTTACTTTTGACAGAGCTGTCAAGTAGCACAGAAATTATCTGCTCAGTGTGTTTTCCGATTGGTCCCCATGTGGAGAGGGTGCTGTTGTGGAAATGTCACTGGATTACCAATCTCGACCGGGCTAATGCTCTGGCAGCTGGTGGAAGTTAAAAACAATAAAATATCGAAATCTAAAATCTGCTGTCAGTAATGATGACTTTGAAGCCAATGTCGATTGTAAACACTAATTGCCTTCCTAATGTACTTTCAGGCAGTGAATCTCCCCTACTTTCCTGTTCTGGCCTAAAAGTGCCTCCAGACGACAGACATGTGGCAAACACTTCAACGGTCTCTAAAATGCCAAGCAAGACATTCTATTGTATCAAACTGTTCCACACCCTTAATTGATAGAGTTGGACAGAACACCCAGCACCAGTCCCGGTATCAGAAAAGGTAATGGGAAACACAGCCCTGTTGATCCAGCAGATGCCTCCTTCCTAACAGCTGAGAGCTTGTGACACATTTACAGAGTTTTCCCATAGACTGCACAGAAACATTGGGGAAGGAGTAGGTCGTTCAACACATTGAGCCTCCCCCATTCTAGTTTTTGGAATAACATCTCTTCAAAATTTTTTCCCAAATACTTCATACTGGATATCCTTTGAAGTGATTAATTATTGCAACAATATGAATTAGGAACTTCGGTCCATCAATTTTGCTTTCCCATTCAATGTAACGATGGTTGATCCTTTCTCCCAACACCAAACTTCTGCTGCAACCTTGTTCCTTTAGTGTCAAGAAATACTTAACGAAATTCAGTGCCTTGGTTTCCACAGGCTTGTGTAGCATAGAATTCCCAGATTCACCAGTCTGTGATTTCAGACATTTATTCTCATCTCAATGCAGAATGCCCTGACCGTACCTAATACTGCAGCTGTTTGTTTTGACGTCCCAGCCAGGTGAATTATCATCCCTATCCAATATATCTCGCCCTGTCAGAGAATTACAGATCTCACTGAGATCTCCACTCATTATCCTAAATCACATGGAATACAGACTCAGTCGCCCCAAACTCTGTTCCCACAACAAGTTTGTCTTCCTAGAGATCAGTCTGGTCATTCTTTGCTGCTCTCCCTCAAAATGTCAGGTTTGTCCATTATTAGGTATTGAGACCAAAACTGCACACAATGCTTCACAATATTCGAGATGGTGTCTCACCAAGGTCATGTACAGCTGTAATAAGATACCCTTATTCCTGGACTCAAATTCCCCAGAAATGAAGGTCAACACATCATTTACCTTCCTAATGGCTTTCAGTTGCTCCAATAATGCTTTCAGTGACTGGTGAACAGGGAGATCCAGATCCTGTTCAATGTTACATATACCCACTTGGTGGGTCTATGTACACTGGGCAGCGTGCCAGTGCCAATCCCAGTATTGACGTCTGGTTTCAGAATTCACTGCTGTGAATGGACCTCAGAGTTCGGTGAAGAAGTCAACAAAAGTATGCACGTTAGTATCTTCACAGATGAACATTTTCACATCAATTCCTTTTGAAATGCTAGCCTGATATTCTATTTTTCCAACCAAAATGTTCAATGTTACGTCCATCCACATTGCTGTTCATCTGCCACGTATTTGTCCATTCCCTCCACGTGTCTCGATTACCTTGAACTTCTTTACATCCGCCTCACCCAATCAATTCTCAGTTTGGTGCCATCAGCAGATTTTGAAACATTCCATTTAGTACCCTCGAGCAGATATATAATCTGCTTCATGAATAGATGGGTGCCAAGCATCAATTCCGGGATCATCCGGCTTGTAATTGCTTTCCACTCCAAAAAAAGGAGCTGCTTATTCTGATTCACTTTTTCTTTCAGCTCTCTACCCTTCTCAACACATGCCAGTATATGAGATCTCACTGTGGCACACTGTTTTGGCCAGGACAGACCACCTCAATTCATTTGAAGGAAGTAGTGCAGACCCAAACTTTGCTTGTTGCCTTAAGCAGGGAAAAGGCAGATATTCCAGGAGAGACGCAGCTGGTCAAGCCACTTAGTTTTAAATAAAACAGAATTTATTTTCAAGGTTACGGATTGAAACACAAACAGAAGAGAATAGCATGCAGAATAACAACCTATCCGAAAACCCAACAGATGATCCTAACTTAATGATGTTAGCAAATTAAATTCAGAAGGAGTTGGTACATGGGAAGACCAAGAACTGACGTTCAATTCAGCCTACAAAAATGTAGGGCATTACTGTGTAACGTGATAAGGAATGACAATACCAAGAGCCAGCCAATTAGAAGCCATATCCATGCTACTAGAACATAGAACATAGAACAATACAGCACAGAACAGGCCCTTCGGCCCACGATGTTGTGCCGAACTTCTATCCTAGATTAGGCACCCATCCATGTACCTATCCAAATGCCGCTTAAAGGTCGCCAATGATTCTGACTCTACCACTCCCACGGGCAGCGCATTCCATGCCCCCACCACTCTCTGGGTAAATAACCCACCCCTGACATCTCCCCTATACCTTCCACCCTTCACCTTAAATTTATGTCCCCTGTAACACTCTGTTGTACCCGGGGAAAAAGTTTCTGACTGTCAACTCTATCTATTCCTCTGATCATCTTATAAACCTCTATCAAGTCACCGCTCATCCTTCGCCGTTCCAACGAGAAAAGGCCGAGAACTCTCAACCTATCCTCGTACGACCTCCTCTCCATTCCAGGCAACATCCTGGTAAATCTTCTCTGCACCCTCTCCAAAGCTTCCACATCTTTCCTAAAGTGAGGCGACCAGAACTGCACACAGTACTCCAACTGTGGAGTAACCAAAGTCCTGTACAGCTGCAACATCACTTCACGACTCTTGAATTCAATCCCTCTGCTAATGAACGATAATACTCCATAGGCCTTCTTACAAACTCTATCCACCTGAGTGGCAACCTTCAAAGATCTATGTACATAGACCCCAAGATCCCTCTGTTCCTCCACCTGACCAAGAACCCTACCATTAACCCTGTATTCCGCATTCTTATTTGTTCTTCCAAAATGGACAACTTCACACTTGGCAGGGTTGAACTCCATCTGCCACTCCACAGCCCAGCTCTGCATCATATCTAAGTCCCTCTGCAGCCGACAACAGCCCTCCTCACTGTTCACAACTCCACCTATCTTTGTATCATCTGCAAATTTACTGACCCACCCTTCGACTCCCTCATCTAAGTCATTAATAAAAATTACAAACAGCAGAGGACCCAGAACTGATCCCTGCGGAACTCCACTTGTAACTGGACTCCATGCTGAATATTTACCATCTACCACCACTCTGACTTCGACCGGTTAGCCAGTTTTCTATCCAATTGGCCAAATTTCCCTCTATCCCATGCCTCCTGACTTTCCGCATAAGCCTACAATGGGGAACCTTATCAAATGCCTTACTAAAATCCATGTAAACTACATCCACTGCTCGGTCACCTCCTTGAAGAATTCAATAAGACTTGTAAGGCAAGAACTACCCTTCACAAATCCGTGCTGGCTGTCCCTAATCAAGCAGTGTCTTTCCAGATACTCGTAAATCCTATCCCTCAGTACCCTTTCCATTACTTTGCCGACCACAGAAGTAAGACTAACTGGCCTGTAATTCCCGGGGTTATCCCTATTCCCTTTTTTGAACAGGGGCACAACATTCGCTACTCTCCAGTCCCCTGGTACCACCCCCGTTGCCAGTGAAGACGAGAAGATCATTGCCAACGGTACTGCAATTTCCTCTCTTGCTTCCCACATAATCCTAGGATATATCCTCAAGTTGTTCAAAATGTCCAACACATCTTCCTTCCTAACAGTTATCTCTTCTAGCTTATCAGTCCGTTTCACACTCTCCTCTTCAACAATACGGTCCCTCTCGTTCGTAAATACTGAAGAGAAGTACTTGTTCAAGACCTCTCCTATCTCTTCCGACTCAATACACAGTCTCCCACCACTGTCCTTGATCGGACCTATCCTCGTTCTCGTCATTCTCAGGTTTCTCACATACGCATAGAATGCCTTGGGGTTATCCTTGATCCTATCCGCCAAGGATTTTTCATGCCCTGTCTTAGCTCTCCTAATCCCTTTCTTCAGGTCCCTTCTGGCTATCCTGTATCCCTCCACTGCTCTGTCTGAACCTTGTTTCCTCAACCTTATGTAAGCCTCCTTCTTCCTCTTTACTAGACATTCAACCTCCCTCGTCAACCAAGGCTCCCTCACACGACCATTTCTTTCCTGCCTGATCGGTACATACATATCAAGGACACGTCGTATCTGCTCCTTGAAAAAGTTCCACATTTCCACCACATCCTTCCCTGACAGCCTATGCTCCCAACGTATGCTCCTCAAATCCTGTCTTACAGCATCGTAATTTCCCTTCCCCCAATTGTAAAACCTTCCTTGTTGTGCGCACCTATCTCTCTCCATAACCAAGGTGAAAGTCACAGAATTGTGGTCACCATCACCAAAATGTTCACCCACTAACAAGCCCACCACTTGTCCCGGTTCATTACCGAGTACCAAATCCAATATGGCCTCCCCTCTGGTTGGACAATCTACATACTGCGTTAGAAAAGCTTCCTGGACACACTGCACAAACACCGCCCCATCCAATCTACTTGATCTAAAGAGCTTCCAATCAATATTTGGGAAGTTGAAGTCGCCCATGACTACGACCCTGTGGCTTCTGCACCTTTCCAAAATCTGTTTCCCAATCTGTTTCCCCACAGCTCTGCTGCTATTGGGGGGCCTATAATAAACACCCAACAAGGTGACTGCACCTTTCCTATTTCTGACTTCAGCCCATACTACCTCCAGAGGCAGATCCCCCTCAAACTTCCTTTCTGCAGCCGTAATACCATTTCTAATTAGCAATGCCACCCCCCTCCTTTTTTAACACCCTCCCTAATCTTACTGAAACATCTGTAACCAGGAACCTCCAACTGCCATTCCTGTCCCTCATCTATCCATGTTTCCGTGATGGCCACAACATCGTAGTCCCAGGTACCGATCCACGCCTTAAGTTCACACACCTTATTTCTGATACTCCTTGCATTGAAGTATACGCACTTGAGCCCATCTCTGTGTCCGCAAGTAGTCCCTGTCAGTGCTACCTTCTCACAGGTAAGTAATTTTGAAACAAACTGTCTTACCTTAGCTGTAGTCTCCCGGGTTCGTTTTTCCTCGGCCGCTGCTCCCACTCAAATGACCGTTGGTGATTAAAGGGTGAGTATTTATACTCATCGTTCTCCTTCCCGGCTGCCCCTCTGTTTTCCGTCACTTCCTCTGCTGCTCCCGCTCTTTTTCCACAGTAAGTAGAACAAAGTGACTTTTCCCAGCTTTTGTCATTTTAAAGTTTTATAAATAAATATTTAAAAAATATTTAAAGTTGGCTACTCAACTAATCTTCCAGGTGAAGCTTTCTGGTCTTCAGTAGCACTCCACTTCTCAACTGAGAATCTCAAAATGGTTGAAAGCCATTGGGTGGTACCGTGGCACAGTGGGTAGCACTGCTGCCTCACAGCGCCATGGACCCGGGTTTAATTCCTGCCTCAGGCAACTGTCTGTGTGGAGTTTGCACATTCTCCCCGTGTTTGTGCGGGGTTTCCTCTGGGTGCTCCGGTTTCATCACGCAGTCTAAAAATGCGCCGGTTAGCTGGATTGGTCATGCTAAATTGCGCGTAGTGTAAGGTGAATGGGTAAATGTAGGCAAATGGATCTGGATCAGTTGCTCTTTGGGGGGGTCGTTGTGGACTTGTTGAGCCAATGGGCATATTTCCACACGGTAAGTAATCTGTATCTAAATAATCTATGGTGTTGTTCGAAGTACTTGAAACAATCACCATAAACACCCCATGGAAAATTCGAAAGGAAAAATCAAACTCAGTTTCTTCCAGGACAGATATCAGAGAGAGGGGGGATCAGCATGGACCTTCTTCTTTGGCCTGATAGCTTCACAACTGGCTGCCTGCTTTCAGTAAACAGCCAGTCTGTGAAAAATCAGACCAATCAAATCAAAGCAGAGGGTCTGCGCTGGGAGAACTGGCCACTCCACTTTCATAAGAACAGAAGGTCTAGGAGCAGGAGTAGGCCATCTGGTCTTTCTAACCTGCTCAGCCATTCTGTAACATCAAGGCTGATCTACTCGTGGACAAAGATCCACTTACCCGCACTCTCACTGTATCCGTAATTTTCTTCATTGTTCAAAACATATCGACCTCAGGTCGAAAAACATTTATTGAAGTAGCGTCAACTACTTCACTGGGCAGGGAATTCCATAGAATTACAAGCCTCTGGGTGAAAAGGTTCTTTCTCAATTCAATCCTAAATCTGCTCCCTCTAATATTGAGGTTATTCCATCCTGTCCTAGCTTCACCTGCCAGTGGAACCATCCTCTCTACTTTTTTTCTGACCACTTCCCTTCATAATATTTTTTATGTTTCTATAAGATCCTCCCCTCATTCTTCTAAATTCCAATGAATATAATGCTGATCTACTCTGTCTCTGCTCATAAGACAACCCCCTCAACTCCAGATCCACCAGAGTGAATTGCTTCTGCACCAACTCCACTGCCAGTACATCGCTTTGCAAGTAAGGAGGCCAAAACCGCTCACAATACTCCAGTTATGACCTCACCAGCGCCCTGTACAGCTGTAACATAACCTTCCTGCTTTTAAATTCAACCCTTTCGCAATGAAGAACAAAATGCCATTTACCTTCCTAATTACTTGATGTACCTGCAGATCAACCTTCTGTGATTCATGCACAAGGACACCCAGGTCCCTCTGCACAGCAGCATGCTGCATCTTTTTACAACCCAAGTAATAATCCCTTTTACTGGTACTCCGAACAAAATAGATTACTTCATATTTATTAACATTGTATTCCATCTGCCAGACATTTACCCATTCATGCAATGTAACTATTTTCCTCTGCAAAGTTTCACAGTTCCCCACACACTTTGCTCTCCCAATCATCTTCGTGCCATCTGCAAATTTTCACAAACTACGCATGCTCCCAACTCAAAATCATCTATATAAATTGTGAATAATTGCAACCCCAACACTGATCCCTGAGGCACACCACTCAGCACTGATTGCCAGCCAGGATAGCACTCGTTTATACCCACACTTTGCGTCCCGTTAGTCAACCAATCTTTTATCCATGCTAATACTTTACCCGTAAAGCCATCCATCTTTATCTTATGCAGCAGACTACTATGTGGCACCCTGTCAAAGCCTTTTTGAAACCTAGATACACCACATCCACTGCGGCCTCGTTGTCCGTCTTGCTCGTAATGTCTTCGCAGATTTCCAAAAGACTTGTTAAGCATGATCTGCCCTTCATGCATCCTTGCTGCATCTGTGCAATGGGCCGTTTTCTATCAAAATGCCTTACTATTTCTTCCCTGATAATACAGTCAAGGGAACTTCCCCACGACTCAGATTAAGCTAACTGGTTTATAATTCCCCAATTTTATCCACCTGCCTTTTTAAACAATGGCGTCCCATTTGCTGCTTTTCAATCTGCTGGGACTGCACCAGAGTTCAGCAAATTGTATAAAATTACCACAAGTGCACTTGTTATTTCTCCCGCTACCTATTTAGTACCCTGGGATACATTCCATCAGGGCCAGGGGATTCGTCTAACCTTAGCTCCGTTAGCTTGCCCAACGCTACCTCCTCTGTCATAATGTTTGTTCACAAGTTCTCACCTACCTTCATCTCTTTGGTAAAAACAAGGACTGCAGATGCTGGAAACCAGACTCTAGAGTGGAGCTGGTAAAGCACAACAGTTCAGAGCATTTATGATGAAAGGCTTTTGCTTGAAACGTCGATGATTCTGCTCCTCAGATGCTGCCTGAACTGCTGTGCTTTAGCAACACCACTCTAATCTAGAATCTTCATCTCTTCGTCAATCACTGGCATGTTATTAGTGTCATTTTGTGATATGCCTCCATATCACAAAAGGGCACGGGAATCACAGTCCTGTTGACCCTGCAGAGTCCTCCTTCCTAAGATCTGAGAGCTTGTGACAACATTTACAGAGTTTTCCCACAGGCTGCACGGAAACATCGGGAAAGGAGTAGGCCATTCAAAACATTGAGCCTTCCCCATTCTAGTTCATTGAGAAAATCTCCTCAATGCAATTTTCCCGACACAGTGATCATATCCATTAATATGTTTAAACATTGTGAAATATAAAATAAGAACTGTTGTAGTCCCTTCAGTCCAACAATCTTGCACCTCGATTCAATAGACAGGCAGTTCTCTGATAACGCGGGTTTATTAAACGTGATTTGACTGCAGTGCGATTCGTGAATTGTGCACCTTTTTTCTATAAAGTGAGCTCCTGCTCACTGTGACGCGATTCCTTGCCAGGCACCAACTGAACAACAAAACACAGCTTCAGGATCCTCTGTCTGCAAAATGCACCCTCTGAGTGTTCAGCTAAAACAGGAATGCAATCCGCTCTGCAAAGCCTTGAACCTGAGCCTGAAACGGGGAAGTGTTGTCTCCAATTAGAAGGAACTTTATTTCAAATTGGGGGAGAATCTTGAGGAGAAATGGAATTCCATGTTGGCATCACGTGGTCAGTCAGCGTTGCGCGCTTTCTGGTGAAGAGTTTGGTGTAAGGTGCAGGGCTGTAGCCAGTGACTGTATTGTGAAAGTGTTGCATTTACAGCACTATTTCATTACCATATATGATGTAAAGGTTTAATTAGACTGAGCTAGTGTGTGTGTTAGACTAACTTTAATTTTGGTTTTTTACTGATATTTTGCGGTTCGCCCATTTTTCCCTTTTCCCCATAGACCACATTATTAATATTGCATGATTTTCTGCAACACAGTGATGCACAGGAACACAGCTACCACGTTCTTGGAGAGCAATCTGTAATAATATCTGATCCTCTATCTTTATACCATACCCTGCTCTCTCCCTATCCCTTTAGTTTCCAGAAATCCATTTTTATATTCAGTGTCTTGGTTTCCACAGTCTGATCAGGGAGATAATTCCCCAGGTTCACCAGTCTCTGAGTGCAGACATTTATTCTCATCTCAATGCAGAGTGGTTTGTCTGTATCTAATACTGTGGCCCCTTGTTTTGATGTCGCAGCCAGGGGAATTGTCATCCCTGCTTCCAATCTGTCTTGTCCTGACAGAGTTTTATATACTTCACTGATATCTCCACTCATTTTCCTAAAGCCCATGGAATTCAGGCCCAGCTGCCCCAGATTCTGCTCCCACAACAGCGATCAGTCTGGTTTTCTTCGCTGCTCTCCCTCAATGTCAGGTTTGTCCTTTATTCGGTAAGGAGATCAAAACTGTACATAATACTGCACAGTGTTCGAGATGAGGGCTCACCAACGCCCTGTACAGCTGCGGTAAAACACCCTTACTCCTGTAATCAAATCCCCCTGAAGTGAAGGTGAATACACGATTTATCTGCCTATCTGCTTTCTGCTCCTGCAATATTGCTTTCAGTGACTGGTGTACAGGGAGATCCATATCCTTTTTCAATGTTAAAGCCCCCCACTTGTTGGGTCTGTGTACACTGGTCAGCGTGCCAATGCCATTACCGGTATTGACTTCATGAGTCAGATCTCATTGCCCTACATTGTCCTCGGAGGGCTGCACAGAAGAAACAAAAATGCAGCTTAAGTTCCTTTATAGATCAACATTTTTCAACCAATTCCTTTTCAAATGATCGGCTCCAGCTCTGTTTTTCCCATCAAAGGTCACAATATCACATATCCCCCGCCTCCCCTCCCCATTGCTCCTCATGTGCCACGTTTTTGCCCAGACACTCCACTTGTCTCAATCACCTTGGAGCATTTTGACGTCCTGCGCACCCACTCACAATCTGATATTGTTTCGTGCCATCTGCAAACTTGAAAATATTGTATTTGATCCACTCTATCATATATATGATGTGTATTAGTAAGAGCTGGGGCCCAAACCCCAACCCTTGCTATATCCTCCAAGCCTTCCATTCAAAAAAATGCATTGTTTTATTTCTACTCACTGCTTCCTGACAGCTCCCCCATTCTAAAGCCATATTAGTCCCAGACCCATAGGATTTGAATTTGCACATATTTCATTGATTGCTTCTCCATTATTATGCTAAAGGCATTTTCTCAAATATGATTCCCATTTGATCAATCTCTGTTGAATTTGTCTGTGCTCATTACTTTCAGTTCCAATACTTCCTCTAAAACTGTTCAGTTGCTAATTTCAATCTATTCCCTTTTTCTAAACAAACTAATGTTCACTAGTTTTGATGGGAAGTTTTCTTTTTTGTTTCGTTTTCTTATGTGAAGACATAACTGAAGTATTTGATCCACAATTCTGCCTTTTCCCTGTCCTTAAATCTCTGGTATCAGACTGTAAGAAAGCTGCACCTTTTTTTCCCGTAATTTTGCCATTGACATATTTTCAGAAGATATTATAAGTTCAATCTTAAAACCCTTGTTAATATACTCTTCAGAAACCCATCAATTCCTACCTGAAGCTACTCAATGATTGACCTCCGACAGCCATACAAACACAGAAACACAGACTTTGTACCATCAACAATACAACACGGTCTACATTAGCCCCACTTTCCGACACAAAACCGTAGCCATGAATCTTATGGCATTTCAAGTTCATAACCGTGTATTTTCTAATGGTTGTGAAGTTACCATGACAATTCTTCTCTCAGGAATTGCATTCCTGACCCCAGCACCCTCTGAGTGAAAAACAATCCTCAGTTTCTCTCCAAATCTCAAACCATTCACTTTAAAATGTTCTCCATTGTTCTTGGCCCTTTGACTAAAAGGAACAGCTGCTATCTATCCACCCTCTCCATGTCCCTCGTAATCCTATCCTTCTGAATCTCGGCCCACTCAGCCTTCTCTCGTCCAAACTGAACAACCCGAGCTTATCCAGCCTCTTTCCATAGCTACTATGCTCCATCCCAGCGAACATCCTGGTGAATCTCCTCTGAGCCCTCTCCACTACAATCACAATCTTCCTGTAATGTGGCTCCCAGAACTACAATCAGTATTCCATCTTGGCAAAAGCTAACCTCTGCATTGCTCTTATAACCTATGCCTTGATGAATGAAGGTGATGTCTACGGTCCCTATGCTTTCTCAAATTGTGCATTAACCAGTTTAGTCACATTCTAGGAATTGTGGAGAAACACCCTCTGAGCTCCCTAGTGTGCTGCTATTCATTGAATTCTCCCCTGTCCAGTTCCTTCTTCCAAAGTGCATTATTTCATATTCATCAGGGTTACATTCCATCTGCCATTGATCCACCCATCTGACAATTCCATCTGTATCTTCCTGTAACTTAAGACCTTCCTCCTCACTGCCAACCACCGGCCAATCTTTGAATTAAACACAAACTTAGTTGTCACACTCCCGCCACCCCCGTCTATATTCACAGCTGCATCATTTATGAATACCACAAATAATCAGGTTAAAGATGACACAACACCAGGTTATAGTCCAACAGATTTATTCGGAGGAACTAGCTTCGAAGAGCTGCTTCTTCATCAGGTGGTTGTGCGCTTTGAAATCTCGTGCCTCTGAATAAACCTGCTGGACTATCACCTGGTGGTATGTTATTTTTAAGTTTGTCCACCCCAGTCCAACACCAACACCTCCGTATCACAAATAATAAGGGACACAGCACTGATCCCTGTGATACACCATTGGACACCTGTCTCAGTCACACTAACAGCCTTCAACCACTACCCTCTGTCTCCTAACAGTAAGGTGATTTGGATGCAACTTGGCTAGTCACGAATGACTCCTACCTGTTCCTTTGTTATTCTCTTCCACTTGACAAACTTGCAGAATATCTGGGGATTCTCCCTAATCTTGCCCTACCTGCAGTTTTCGATGCCCCTGTTTTAGGCAGTTCTCACAAAGTGAAGAATTTCGTCATTATTGCGGTCTTAATTGCTCTGTCTCTTAAACTGCAATTATTTGCCTTGAATGTGGAACTGACAGCCAGGGAAACGTCATGTTTATTTCCAACTTGACATATGTTTTGTGAAGTTTCCAAGTTTCATTGTGACCCTCCTCTCATTCTTTCAAACTCTAAAGAACACTGGCCGAGTTTCCTCATCAGGCAATCTCGACATCTGAGGGATTAATCTGGACAATGTCCATTGCACTTTTTGTGGTCAGTATATTCTTTCTCATATTTGGTCACCAACACTTTACAAAATGGATGTAGGTTTGCTCGCTACATTTCCAGACGTTTCGTTATCTTACTAGGTAACATCTTCAGTAGACCTCATATGAAACAATGCTTAAAATTTTTGCTTTCCATTTATATGTTTGGATTTCTTTGTGTTGCTGATGCTAGTTCCTGTGGCGAAGTCACTTCCTGTTCCTTTTTTCAGAGGGTGGTTGATGGGGTCTAAAAACTAATAGCACATCGAGTTAGACATCTTTCAGGAATACATATGGATTTTCTCCATTATTGCTGTTAATTCCTAAATATCCAATATCACATGCTGTATAATAGATTCCAACAGTTTCCAACTTGCAGATGTCAAGTTAATTGTTTGGCAGTTCTCCAAACTATGTCTTCTTCCCTTTATAGATGCTTGGATTCCTTCCATTAATGTATAGTGCTTGGACCACGTTTGCTAACTTCCATTTATCCACAATGGCTTCCAGCCTCTGCGGATGCACAGGAAAATGAAACACAGTCATCGACTGTGCAATTAATATTTCTGTTGCCGATTTACGTCTGACATTTTAGTATGAAGTACATTAGGTTTGTCAGACTTGGCAATGCTCAATCCAGTTACATTCTCAAATACCTCCTTGTTACTGACATAAGTTGACTTTATGTCTTCAGTTGCACAAGCCCGACATGATCACTTGGTATTTCTGAGTGATTTTGTGGATCTTCCTCCGTGAAGACAGATGCAAAGTAACTTGTTATTTTGTTGGTCATTTCCCTGTTTTTCACAATAAACTCTCCTCTCCCGATTACCAACTTCCATATTTGACCTTGCTTTTGCTTTGTTTCCTTTGAAATACAGATTGTAGATTTATGCAGTGTATTTGTTCTTGTTTGTTGGCATTCATGTTCTGTTTTTGATTTCCTTATCAATTTCATGGCCATTGTTTCTAGATCATGAACTTCTTCGAATTCTCAGGTTTCCACAATGACTGAAATTCTTCCGAATCCACTTCCTATGATTAATACGTTTTCTAATTTGTTATGTTAAACATCATTGTGTCATTTTCCCTTTCTTTGGTGTTTATACCTGAAATAAATAGACTTATTTTTCAGACTTTGCATTATTTCTATAAATCTCCTGGTCCTGACCAGATATATTCAGGAACACTGTAGGACGACAGAGAAGGAATTGCGGGAACCCTAGCTGATATTGTTACATCATCGCTGGCCAACAGGTGAGGTCCCGGAGGACTGGGGGAGTAGCGAATGCTGAGCCCTTACTCAAGAAGGGCTTAAAAAGAAAAACTTTGGAACTATGGACCACTAAACCTAAAATCTGTAGCAGGTAACTTCTTTGAAAAGGTTCTGAGAGATAAGATATACGTGCATTAGGAAAGACAGAGTGTGATTCGCAGCAAGATTAGAGTGGTGCTAGAAAAGCACAGCAGAGCAAGCAGCATCCGAGGAACAGGAAAATCAACATTTCGGGCAAAAGTCTATCATCAAAGTTAGCACAGCTTTGTGCATCGGACACCATAGCTCACAAATTTGTTCGAATTATTTGACGAAGTGACCAGCAACGTTGAGGAGATCAGGGTGGTATGCGTAGTCGATATGGATTCAAGTAAGGCTTTCAATAATCTTCCACATGGTGCGCTGCTCTGGAAGGTGAGATCTCATGAAATTGAGGAGGACCTGCCAAATTGGATATAAAATTGGCTTGATGGTAGGAAGCAAAGAGTAATAGTGGAAGGGTGCTTGTCAGACTGGAGGCCTGGGACTAATGGATGCATCGGGGCGATGCTGGCACCACTATATATTACATATATCTATAATTTAGATGAGAACGTACGTGCATCATTTGTAAGTTTGAAGGTGACAATAAAATAGGCGATTACATAAAGAATGATAAAGGTTATCAGAAATTTCAGAACTTACAGCAGCACCTTGATCAGCTGGGGACGTGGGCCGGGAAATGGAAAATGGATTTTAATGCAGATCAGTGTAAGTTTTTGCATTTTAGAAACTCAAATCAATATCGGAGTTTTATGGTGAATGGCTGGGTCTTAAGGAATGTGGTTGAACAGAGGGACCTTGGAATTCAGGTACATGGTTCTCTGAAAGTTGATTCAGAGGTTCACAAGGCAATGAAGAAGACTTTTGGCACACTGGCATTCATCAGTCAGGGCACTAAGTAGCGAATTTGGGGAGCTATGCTGCAGAATACGGGGCACTGATGAGGCCATGCTTATAGCGTTATGTTCAGTTTTGTTAACTTTTCTATAGGAATGATGTTATTAAACTTGAATGAGTGCAGAAGAAATTTACGACGATGTTGCCAAGGACTCAAGGCTCTGAGTTATAGGGAGAGGTTGGAAAAGCTAGGACTGTTTACTTTTGCGTGTATGTGACTGGGGAGAGGATCTTATTGAAGGGTATAAGATCATAACAGGCATGGATAGATTGAATGCAGTCAGCCTTTACTTCCCGGGATTGGACAATCATGGACTAGAGGGCATCAGGTTAAGGTCAGAGGGGTAAGAATAAAAGGGGTCCTGAGGAGCAAATTTTTTACACACAGGGTGATACGCATGTGGAATGAGATGCCAGCAGAAGTCGTTAAGGTGGGTACATTCACAACATTTAAAATGCATTTGGACAAATACAGGATAGGAAAGATTAGAAGGATGCGGGGCAATGGCTGGGAAATGGGGTTAGTGTGAATTGACATTTTGGTCGGAATGGATCAGTTTGGGCCGAAGGGCCTGTCTCCATGCTATAGGACTCTATAACTCTAACAACCATTGCTTATCTCCCACTGAATGTTATTTTGTATTTTCCCAATTCACTGGAACAAACTTGACCCTCTCGGCTCCATGCTTCCATCATTGACCAAAATGTACAAACATTCTATATTGTATGCAGACGCTGTGTAAAATACAACATATTAATGTCACTACTCCTCCAAAGCTGCTTCAGAGCAAGGACATTGATTAGTCCTCCTGACCACACAACACCATATCCGAAAAAACTTGATCTCTAGTTTGGTTCAATACATACTCTTCAACCCACCATTTAGGGAATTTATTTTTCACAGCATGAGCAGTCACTTAATTAACACAGTTGAGATGCAACTTGAGACCATCCAATAAGACTGCAGTATCCATGATATTTGCATGTCTAATTTTCAGAGCATATGACGCTCAGAATTTCTGCAACAGTTTTAGTTTCGATATATAATACACCAATGTTTGCTTCTCCTTGTTTTTTGTAAGCTCCCCTTAAAATGAATCTGAGGGACATGGTCTGTGGCGTCATTGGTGATAGAGTTGGATAAGACATTCCGGAAGGGTCACCTTGTGATACAGGCCAAGCGTTAATAACCTTCTCCGCTCTGTCCGGATAAGGGTCACCATATTCTATCTGCTCCTTCACACTCCCTGTATGCCTGTTATAGCACTGACCCCCGAACAAGGCTCACACTCTATTTCCAAATAACGCTCAGGCATTTCCAAACTCACGATTGAATTCAGCAACTTTCTTCCTCACTTTCTCTGTCACCTACACAATACCCCCAACACTAATAATACTAAATTGATTTACAACTGTCGACTGCCTCATTCCGGACACCTCACCATTCCCCCCAGCCCCACATCCAACAGCACTAACAGTAGGGTCACTCATTTCCACTCTCCCTCCCTCTCTCCCTTTCTCCTGTTCCAGGAGAAACTGTCTGGAATGGGACAGAAAGGGCCAAGCCGGGTGGTGCTGTGCCTGATATCTGTTCCCTGACACCCCCTTCTCCCGCCATGTGGGAAGGAACCTGGCATGAGCCGGACAGAAACGAGAGGGCTCATGTGGAGCTTCTGAAACATACACTTCCCATCAACGGAGTAAAGAGCAACATCCAGTTCTCACTTTAAACCCACTGTCAGTTCCAACGTCAGTCCATTCACTCCCAAACAAAAACAGATACCTCACTGCACAGAGATGCAGACACTGAAATGCACAGACGTATTGGTAAACACCCCAATATACTAACATGCACAACACATATAAGGAGATGGGCATACACACAGATTGCAACACACAGAGACATATACAATTGCACACAAATAGACACAAACACACATAGAAACACAGAGGCTGATACATAGGTACACAGATGTAGAGACACAAATACACAGAAAACAATCACTTGGACATACACATACGGACACACACACACACACACGCACACACACACAGACACACACACGCATATATATATATATATATACACACATACACACACAGACACAAGCTCTAGTGTCATTAAGACACAAATCGACACTTTTTTTGGTTTATAAAGGGATCAAGGATTCTAAGGAGAAGGCAGAAGATTGAGTTTGGGGTACATACAAGAAATTATTGAATGGCATATCAGACTTGGTGGGCCGAATGGCCTCATTCTGCTCCTTTTTTCATGCTCATGTGGTGTTGTGC
Source organism: Chiloscyllium punctatum (assembly GCF_047496795.1). Lineage (NCBI taxonomy): Eukaryota > Metazoa > Chordata > Chondrichthyes > Orectolobiformes > Hemiscylliidae > Chiloscyllium > Chiloscyllium punctatum. The sequence goes on from NC_092742.1 coordinate 118,849,913, forward strand.
TGTCAAGTATTCACTTTCTGAGATTGCAGCAGAGGCTGGATTTGATACATATTTGACTGGGAATGTGGGACAGGTTTGGAGGGCAGAACGGTTTATGCTTATTCATAATTATTATATCCTTAAGTACAAAAAGAGGTGGTGATTTGATGTGAGGTTAGCACAGTTTTAATGTAATGGGTCCGACAATGAAATAAAGATGACCCTTTCCATTTAGTGCTGTGAAGTCTGTGGTATCCTCATCCTCAGGCAATAGGGAATATTGAGGATATTCTAGACTGAGCTCGACTGATATTTGCTGGACAGGAGAGTCAATGTTTATCGGGAAAAGATAGGAGAGGGATGATCAGATACAATTGGACCAGCCATGAGCATTCTGAATGTGTTGTTATCTCAATCCACCCTCGATGCTGTTATAGAGATATACTGCTGCCCCTACTCCATGTGTTGTTCCCTCAATCCACCACTCGAAGCTGTTACAGAGATATACTGCTGCCCCTACCCCATGTGTTGTTCCCTCAATCCACCCTCGATGCTGTTATAGAGATATACTGCTGCCCCTACCCCATGCATTATTCCCTCAATCCACCATCGAGGCTGTGACAGAGATATATTGCTGCCCCTACCCCATGTGTTGTTCCCTCAATCCACCATCGAGGCTGTGACAGAGATATACTGCTGCCCCAAACCCATGTGTTGTTCCTTCAATCCACTCCTCGATGCTGTTACAGGGTAGGGGACCACCCCAATCCGTCAGACACGATCGTTACAATGAGACAGGAGGAGACCATTCTGCACCTCTAAGAAATTACACAGGAATATAGAATTACGTAATTCAGATCGGTGAGTACATTACACAGACCAGGACGAGGCCATTCAACCCGCCTGAGCGGCTACACAGGAACAGGGAATATGTCGCGAGCAGGAAATAGAGAGTAGAGAGAAATGTTTACTTTCAAGCTGCAAAGTTCTAACTGATGGAGTGCCTCAGAGATCACTGTGGGGTCATCAATGATCAACAATCTATATCAATGATCTGGAGGAAGTGGAGGGAATGGCTTGGAGCTCAATTAGCACGTACACCAAGATTCATTGTGTCGTCAAATTGAGATACTGAGTCTGCAATATGATTATAGACAGGGATGGTTAGTGCGCAATCCTTCAGTAGAAATAACATAACGTAAATTGTCTGTTTTGGCATGAAGGATAAAATAATGGTAATCAATTTAAATGGAGAGAGATTGCAGAACTCTGTGATTCAGGAGGTTTCCATGTTCCTGGGACATGAATCATGTGAAGTCAGTCTGCAGATGCAGCAAGTGATTTGGAAGGTTAGTGGAATGATGCTGTTTTTGACAGAAGGTTAAGGTTTTAATTGCAGGAATGTTTTACTGCATCTGTACAGGGCATTGCTGAGACCACATCTGATGCACTGTGTACAGTTTTGATCCCCGAACACTAAAATAAAAGGATATAATTATTTCTGACATTTTCAAAGAGGTTTCCCTTTTCTCATTCCTGAGATGCCGGCCTTTGGTTATGGGGGATAATCAGTTCCGATCTTAGCCTAGAAATAGTATTGAACCATCATGACTTTCAGAAACGTGCATCAGCTGGATGCATATTATCTCTTGTCAGGGAGACTAAAGCTAGAGAATATATTTGAAGAAAAAGATGTATTGATATTAACACACATGCTATGAAGACACCTACCAATATTTACAAATTACACAGACACGTGTAAGTATGTCATCAAATGATTAAATGGGGACATGTTTTGAGATTGAATGGAATTGTGTACAACAAGAGCAATGATGCCCCTGCATTTAATCCATATTCAGGTTTTCCAGAGAATGTTCCAGGAGAGCACACATGGTCCAGTTTGGTGTTCAGTTGATATTATTGTATGTTTCAACACAGAGAGGGAGAAAATTATTCCCTGCCTGAGAAGCAATAGCCAATTGATCCGTTTCTCTTACTTTGTTCCACCAGATAGCAAAGTGTCAGTCTATAAAATCCCTGAGTTATATTTGCCACTTGTGGTGGATTCCTGGTGAGGATTCATTGGAAACTCTCATATGCCCGAAACAAAGGGAATTCAGCCAAATCAAACTGTTCCAGAAAGAAATCCCACAACCAGTAGCTTATTTGAACAGAATAACTTCAAAGTCAGAATAACATTTGGAACACTCTGTCATTTTACTATTTGATATGAGTTCAACGTTCTGTGTCTTACATTTTTTTTCGAGAAAATGACCTAATCTGAGACCGATATCATTGGCCACATCATTAAACTGGTTACATTTAAGATTGGTGTAACCAGTGGAGATGTGAGACGGAAAAGGAAACAGTGACCCTCCAACATTGGCTAGAACACAAATGAGAAAGTTTCAAAGGGCTGTCCAAGTGGAAATTTCCTCCCCAGAAGTTTGTGGTGCCTGGATGTTTACATTTATTCAAAGTTGTATTTGTTGACGTTTGACAGAAAACTAAAAGTAGAAAATGGTATACAGACAGAACAGTGCTGGGGAGATCACAATCACATGACCCATAATCTTTGTGCATGGTGGAGCGGTGACAAAGTATCTAATGGCACACTCCTGCTGCTCAGTCCTATGTTCCTATGTTCCATCCAACCACTCACAGCTCCTGCAAGGAGCAGTTGGAGGCCACTTGCTCCAAATACCTGATCCACAGTGACACAGCATCTCATTCAGTCCCTCAAGACTGTCACACACACACGGTTTAGTGTGGGTTGGAAAATGCTATTTGGAAATCCAGGCTGGGTTCGAAAGACGCCTCTGGTCTCTTTGCAGCGTGTCTCCTCACTGCAACTTGTGCTTTATTTGTTGGTCATAATACAGGTCAAGATTCACTGCGAATACAACCCTCATATCTCACCCAGAGATGACTCACAAAATACTTTGCTCTATCTGATTGCAACGTTCAATAACAGAACGTTTAGGAAAATTACAACCATTAACTTTGTAATTACAGATTATGAGGACATAAGAAACCGAATCAGCTAATTCGGACGATCAAGCCATTGTCTACCATCATGGCTGATCTACTATTGGCATTAACTCCTTTTTAATGTCCAACTATTCACATCCCTTAGCTGTCTGACAGCTCAAAAATCCATCTACCCCCTCCTTGAAGACGTTCAGTGATGTAGATGCCATAACTCGCTAGCCCAGATAATTCCTGACATTGATTACCCGCTGTGAGAGGAAAACATTCCCGACACATACATCGTCACCTAATTGATATGAACGAGAGGTGAACACAGGGGCTCAGCAAACAGTGAATGGCTGTGATATCAAGTGAGTATTTGACTGAGGATGGCATCAGGATCACCCACTTATTTGAGCTAAATGGAAATCACGTATAACCTTACACTTGTCTGGGTCTTTCGGAGCACAAAGAAAGATGCTTGTGGTCGGTGGCCAACAGTCCTAACAGTTCCGGGATAGCTCTGCAGGAGATCCTCAGGTTCGCCTCCTCAGCACAAACATCTTCAACTGCTATATCAATATCTTTCCCCATCATAAGATCTGAAGTAAGGATGATGACTGAAGATCACACAATATTCAGAGATTTTGTGCCCCCTCAGCTCCTGAACCATCTTGCAGCAAGACCTGGACAGCATTCCGTTTGTGCTGGTAAAGTGTCGGTAACATTCATGTAACAGCGCTGCCAGACCCTGCACATTTCCACAGTTAATAGACGAGCTCAATCAGCATCCCAGGCTGGTTGCACACTGATATGTGGAAGCCATTGAGCCCGTGGAAACTCATGAACAAGAAGAGGGACAGCCCATTCAATCCACCTGCCTATTCTACAGGAATAAGAGGGGTCTGGTCAGTACATCGAGCCGTTAAACAGGAACAGGCAGAGCCTAATCAGACCCTTAAACCTGTATCATGAGACCAGGAGGAGGCTATTCAGCCCCACGAGATAGTTATACAGAAACAGGAGGGCGTCATTGATACTCTAACATGACAAACCAATGAAACTGAGTCTGCATTGATAGGGGGTTCCTTGGTGTTAATCATGGTTCCATTGTTTGTAGAACGTGTGCTACCTTAACATGGTTTGCTGGCAGTGATAAGGGAAACCAAATATTTTGTGTAAAGTCTCAAGGAGGCATCTTCTATCTCCGAGAAGACACTCCCATGTGCTCTTTGTAGGTCAGAAGCTGCTGGGAAGAGTTAACTCTTTTATAATGAAGGTACTTTTGCTGCTGTCGGGATTATGGATGGTATTATGTTCATTGCAGGATCACGCACCAATTGAACTGCATTAACGTTGGGAGAGGTTGTTTTTTCAAAAGCCTGAACCTCTCTCTCTCTGTTTCTGAATCGAAATAGGGAGTGGGGGTGGTTGGGTGGAACGTTCTCAGAGGCTCTTAAACTATCGAGAACCATGTATCCCGGTTGAAAAAAAGCCATGGAATTTATCACCTTAACAGTGTCTGTTTAGAACATCATAAGTGATTGTGCATCCCCCTTAATGTTCAATGCAATCACCTTATTCTCTCACTGAGCTTCACTCACTGTTCATGTTGCCATCATCCCAGGGATTAGTCTGGTGAGACTTGAGAGAAAGTCTATCCACAGTCCCCCAAATACTGCCTCAACAAACTCTGGGATGATCACAATAATCCTTCCCTCTCACTTAGACATCGTCGTTTCCTTTCTGTGTTATGAAACGCCATTATTTCTCTATGCACTACGACTGACATGGAATTAATAAGTTTCTTATATCTATACGTCAGCACCAATAGAGCCAGCACCAGAGTTGCCTATAGAGATGTGCATCACACTCGGGGAGCATTTCAATGAGATCGAATCCACCTAAAAGATGTAATGATCACCGACCTGAATAGAAATGAGTTGTACAAATACGGGAAACAGGGAGAGGGTGGGAGCTACCTTTACTTTTGTTCTTCTCTCACAGGATGTATGCAGCCCTGGTCAGGGCAGCATGTTACACCAATCTTAAACTGAGTGGCTGGTTCAGTTGTTCCACAGGACAGTAAAGAGTAAAACCCATTGCTGGGAGTTTGTAGTGTTACAATTCAGGATAAATTCGCCTGCTTAATTAAAACCAGCAACACAGAAAAGATTTATCCAATGTGTGATGTCTCTAGAGTCTAAGAACTATTTAAAGTAAAGATTAACAACTTTATTTCTTAACGTTTTACAGAGAATAATAATCGAACGAATATTTACAACTTCTTCCTCTAACCTATCTTTGACTTCCCCCCTCCACAATACGAGTCACATAAGATTCCTAATTAAGATTTACAAAATAAAACTTCTTATCTCAAAACCAGAAAGCTTTCGGTTCTTTTCCATAGTGCTGTCTTCTTTTCTTCTGGGGAGTTCTGCTTCACTAGTTACTAATCAATGAATATACTTTTAAGGGAACTATTTTTCAGGCAGTCTTTGCATGCTGTTAGCTTGGCAGCGCTGCTCGCAACTGTTCAATTTTCCACGGTCTTGTAGCTCCAAACTATTGGATTGTGTCATTGGCTTGTAAGATTATCAATCTATTACATTCAAACTTGATTGGAAGTGGGTCATTTGAGGTATAAATTAAACTGTTTGGCTGAATTTGTTTTTGTCTCAAGACAATGACCTAATCGAGTTGTTCGATCAAATGTTAAATTATCTCTATTTTTTCAGAAGACTTGGTGCTGTCAGGTAGTTTAAAGGTGCAGTACACCCACATGTTCATCACTGAAGTCACACGGAAACCTGATTAGGGAAGTTTGACACAGTGACCTACCTAAAGGACTTTAGCCAAGTAGATGGACTTTTATAACAAATGATAATGGTTGCTTTTAAATTCCACCACTTTCCTTCATGAGATATCAACAGACAATTATTCTGTGGCTGTAGATTATGAGTCAATGACTTGACTACCATAAACTGTCTTCATGTACGTGCAGGGAACACGTCATACATCCTCAAGAGCAATTATTTAGTGATGGACATGTGATTAGAAGGCACTTGAAACTGTTGCATCCAGATTGAACAAAGGCAAAAATCATGGTTCATTCAGAAGTTGCACTGAACCTACAGACGAGACTGAGATATCATGATGGTGGTTTTGGACAGGATTGGTGAGTGGGGAGGACATGGAGATGTAAATCCGTGAAGGACAAAATTGATTATGGAGTTTGAGAACATTCTGTGTCCTTCTCGCTTATCAGTGAGTAATTTATAAAAAGTAGTTTGATAGTTACAATTTATAAGGAAAGGATTTTTTGTTTGGAACTGAAGACATTGACTTGCACTTTCCCCAATTTGTATATCATGAGCAGAAATTGAGTTCAACCCAGTTTAGTAGATAAATATAATGACTTACCAGGAACACCAACTATCGCAAGGATGGGATAGTAACCACCTTGAATAATCCAAAGGATATACAGGATGCGTGATGCTAATGATATCCAAAGCCAAGAAAGCCAGTAAAGACCCGAGGATAAACTTCTGTCCATTGTTGGAATATTCCAGTCTAATGTTCTCAGATTCTGATACATTGCTGTACCATTCCAGTCAAATGTACTCAGATTCTGATCCATTGTTGGAACATTCCAATCGATGGTCCTCAGATTATGAATCATTATTGTAACGTTCCTGTCTAATGTTCTCAGATTCTGATCTCTCCTCCCGCTCTCTGTCTCAAGCTGCTGATCCCTGTTAGTGCTGTCAGTGATGCTCCTACTCTCGCTTTGTTTTACCACATTGAACAGAGCCCATTTATATTTCAACCATGGAAACTCTCTACTTCCATAATTAGGATCCACTGAGATTGATATTAATCACAGTCACTGAACAAATAGCTCCAGTTAACCCCTTTGAATTCAATAATGATTTTATTAAAATTCAAAAGAACTTTCAAAGTTTACACATTTGGCATGGGATATGTGTGGAGGGTGAACAGGAAGAAATATTTGAGATGGTAGATTGATTGTATGTAATCATTCAATCTGCCTTAGATATGAAAGTAATGTCAAAGGATTGTCAGAACTTAAACAGGTTTCTCGGATTATAAATCGAAATATACTGTCTGTAACTAATTATCAGTGATTATAATGTCAGTAAAATATGTAGAGAACTTTTCTAGTCCATAATCTGACAGAAAATTGCTTATGACAACATGAGTGATAACAGACAAATGGCAAGGATATGTTAACAGAGAATATGATGTGACACGCAATTCAGATGGTTATTCAAGGATCAGAGAGGGCAGGTAAGGGTCCTGCTGTTAATGCTATCGATGTCAATCAACTGCATTGAAGTAAATTTCACTGGGTTACAATTGCAGTGTGATTATGATATTGGGGGATGGCTGCTGAGAGTGTAGGGAGGGAACATGATATTTCCCAGTCATCAGTATTGGAATTTTATTCTTTATAAATCATATGAAGATCAAATTCAAGGGTACATCTCCAATGAAAAATGAGGAGAGCCAATATTAACCACACAACCAGAAGACATTGGAGCAAACATTTGGCCATTAGGCCCATTAAGCCTGCTCCACCATTCCATGATGGCTGTTAAGCTTCTCAACTGCATTCTCACACTTTCGACCTGTAACCCGTGATCCCCTTTACAGTCAAGAACGTATCTGTCTCACTCCTAAATATACTCACTGACCTGGACTCGACAGCCCTCTATAGCAGTGAATTCCATAGATTCACCGCTGTCTGGCTGAAGAGGTTTCTCCTTATCTTTGTTCGAAAAGATCTTCTCTTTCCACTGTCCCCTCGGGTACTAGTCTCTCCTACATTGGATACATCTTCTCAAAATCCCCTCTCTCCCAGGTCATTTAGTATTCTGTAAGTTTCAATTAGACCTCCTAACATCCTTCTGAATTCTACCAAATACAGACCCAGAGTCCTCAAATATTTTTTATATGCTAACCTTTTATTTCCTGGCACCATTCTCGTGAATCTCTTTGGAAAACGCTCCAGGACCAGTGCATCCTTCCTGAGATATGGGACGCAAAACTGCGCACAATAATCCAAATGTTGCATGACCAAAGCCTTGTAGAGCCTTAATGTACATCCCTGCTTTTATATTTAAGCCTTCTTGAAATAAATACCATCATTGTATTTGCCTGCCTAACTACTGACAACCTGCAAGTTTACCTTTCAATGCTCCTGGACTAATGTCCCTAGTCTTTTTGCCCTTCAGAGTTCTGAATTTGCTCGCTATTTCGAAAATACTCCATGCCTCTATTCATCCTGGCAAAATGCTTTCCCACACTTTCCCACATTGTACTCCATCTACCACTTCTTTGCTCACTCTCCAAACCTGTGAAAGTCCTTCAGCAGGTGAAAGTGAGGACCGCAGATGCTGGAGATCAGAGTCAAAACGAAGGGTCATAGAAAAGCACAGCCTGTCAGGCAGCATCCGAGGAGCAGGAGATTCGACGTTTCAGACATAAAGCCTTCATCAGGAATGTGGGGTGGGTGGAAGAGGGCAGAGAGATAAATGGGGGGTGGGGGGAGCTGGTGCTGGGAGGAAGGTAGCTTGGAAGGCGACAGCTAGATGAAGGTGGGTGATGATAGTGATAGGTCAGAGTGGAAGGTGGATTTGATACTTGGGAAGGTAGATGGACGGGTAGGACAGTTCAAGAGGGCGGTGCTGAGTTGGAGGGTTAGATCTGGGATAAGGTGGAGGGAGAGGAGATAAGGAAACTGGTGAAATTGTCCTTGATACCGTGTGTTTGGAGGGTCCCAAGGCAGAAGATGATGCATTCTTCCTCCAGAAGCCAGGTGGCTAGAATTTGGCAGTGGAGGAGGCCAAATGCTTGCAGGGCTTTGGCGGAGTGGGAGGGGAGTTGAAGTATTCGGCCACAGGGAAGTGGGGTTGTTGGGTTTCTGTGTCCAAGAGTGTTCCCTGAACCTTTCTGTAAGTTGACATCCTGTCTCGCTAATGATTACGAGACAGGAGCAAAGGACTGACTAGAAGAGGTGTTTGGATGCACAGGACGTTCTCTGCCTGATGTGGTAGGATCCTTTGGGGCCTTGGGTGGAGGTGAGGAGGGAGGTGTTGGCACAGGTTTCATATCTCTTGCTGTGTCAAGGGATGGTGTTGGGAGTGGAAGGTGGCTTGGTGGGGTCGTGTGGACCTAACGAGGGAGTTGTGATGGAATTGTCTCAGCAGTATGATGATAGGGGTAGGGAGCGAAGTATATCTCTGGTATTGGGGTCTGACTGTTGGTGGCAGAAATGGCGGAGGATGATGCGTTGTATCCTGAGTTTGGTGGGATGGAAGGCGAGCACCAAAAAGGTTCTAACTTGTTGTCCTTGGAAGGGTGGAGTGCAAGGGCGGAGGTGTGGGAAATTGAGGAGATGCACGAAACCACCCTCCTGCAGCCTCTTCAATGCTACCTGTCCCTCTGTCTATGTTTTCACTGTTTGAAAGCTTAGCCAGAACGCCGTCAGTTCCTTCATATAGATAATGAATGCACAAAGTAAAAAGTTGTGGTCCCAACACTGAGTTTTGTGGAACACCACTTGTCACTGGTTGCCATCCTGTGAAGAACACTTTTATCCCCACTCTATGCTTTCTCTCAGCCAGCCAAACTTCTATCCATGCTATCACCTTGCCTCTAATACCATGGCCCATACCTTTCTCAATAGCCTCATGCATGGCACTTTGTCAAAGGAATCTTGAGTGCAGATGTTTAACATCTATTGGTTCTCCTTGATCTAATCTGCTCATTACTCCCTCACTGTTTTCTAGCCGGTTTGGCAGGACTCATCTCCCCTTGATGAAACTATGCTGACTCTGTCCTATTTTACCAAACACCTCCAAGTATCAGAAATCCCATCCTTCACGATGGATTCCAGGATGTTACCCACAACCAACGTTCGGCAAATCAGTCTGCAGTTTTCCATCTTCTACCCAACTCCCTTATTAAACGGGGTGTCATGTTAGCAATTATACAGCCACTTTGCCCTTTCCTGATTTTAGTCATTCCTGAAAGATTACCACTTACTCTTGCACTAACTCTTCAGCTATCTCCCTTACAAGGCTGGGGTGTAATCCAACTGGTCCAGGTGAGCTATCCACATTCAGACCATTCCGTTTTCTAACATGCTCTTCTTGGTGATGACCACCATATTCAGGACTGCCCTCTCACTCTCGTCAATTCTTGAGAAATTACTTGTGTCTTCCACCGTGAAGACTGATGCAAAGTTCCTCAGCCATTTCTTTGTTTCCCACTACCGCCTCTCCAGCATCATTTTCCAGTGGTCCATGTTCACTTTTACCACTCTTTTGCACTTTATATATCTAAAGAATCTCTTAAAGTTTCCTTTATATTAATGGTTAGCTTATCCCCATAATTAATCTTCTCCCTTCTTATTTATTTTTCCTTGCCTTCTGTTGGCCCCATTCTCCCGTTTCCCTTTGCCCTTCACATTGCTTGCGCTTTTACTTATACAAAATCCCTGACTTCTCTCATCAGCCCTGGTTGCCTCATCCTCCCTGTACCATACCTTTATTGCTCAGCATGTATCTCTGCAGTGTCTCCTGAATTAATCTTGGAATTTTCTGCCATTACTGTTCCGCTGTCTTTCCTGCTAGACCCCTGTCCCGGTCAATTCTACCCAGTTACTCCCTTGTGCCTCTCCAGTTGCCTTTATTCAACTGAAACACTGTTAACTCTGATTCTACTTTCTCTCTCTCAAATTGCAGAATAAATTCAACAATGTTCTAATCACCGCTTCTGAAGCTTTCTTTCACCTTAAGCTCCCTTATCTAGCCTGCGTCATTAAATCCGGTGTCATCTGTTCCAGAGTGGGCTCCACCACATGATGCTTCAAAAAGCCATCCCATAGACATTCCTCAAATTCCTTTTCTTGCGATCCACTCCCAACCTGGTTTCCCATTCCACTTGCATATTGAAATCCCCCAATGATCTCTGTAACTTTGTCTTTCCAACAGATCTTTTCTATCTCCTGGTGTATCTTGTACCCCAGCTCCTGACTACTCTTTGGAGGCCTGTGCAAGTCTCCAACTGTGGTTGTCTTACCTTTGTGATTCCTCAATTCTACCCAGGCAGATTCTACACCATCTGACTTTACTTCCTTTCTTAATATTGATTTAATTTCATTTCTTATTAATAATGTAAACCCACTCCCTCTGCTACCTATCTTTTCGATAGGATTAGATTAGATTAGATTACTTACAGTGTGGAAACAGGCCCTTCGGCCCAACAAGTCCACACCGCCCCGCCGAAGCGTAACCCACCCATACCCCTACATCTACATTTACCCCTTACCGAACACTATGGGCAATTTAGCATGGCCAATTCACCTGGCCTGCACATTTTTGGAGTGTGGGAGGAAACCGGAGCACTCGGAGGAAACCCACGCAGACACGGGGAGAACGAGGATATATGTCCTTGAATATCCTGATCCCCTTGCAACCACTTCTCTGTGATGCCCATCACGTCATACCTACCAATTTCAATCTGTGCCACAAGCTAATTTACTCTATTCCTTATACTGCGTGCATTCAGATATAACCCCTTCAATCTTGTATTAACGGTTCCTTTTCTCATTGTTATTTGTTTGTCCGGTGTGCTTGAAGTCTGATTGCTTACGCTTTCCATACACTCTGTCTTATTTGCGTCTGTGCTGGAGATTTTAATAAACTTTCTGAGCTCTGTACATTTACCTCCTCTTTTCTAAAAATAAAGGGACAAAAAACAAGCTTTTCCATACATACCAAAACATGAAAACTACAAAGATGCAAGCTTGTTAAAACATACTTACGATGTGGAGCTATATTAATTGAAATGTGAATTTAAAAACCACGGACGAGTTTTTCAACCTTTATCAGTCATTATTTGACCGACAGCTGAGATGCTGATCTCCCCCGTGTCAGTGATCCCCCTCATTGAGAATCTCTCGCCCTGTCTCTCACATCGTGTCTAGAGGGATTACAAGTTCCTGTTGGCCCAGAATATTTAAATTAATTCACCTTCTCCCTGGAACTAATCTATTGTTCTTTTGGATCCTGTTCAGGGTCAGCAACCCGGTTCTGTGATATTATTGGCGATAAATGATCTGGGATGACACCATAGTGCTCACAGGGTACGGACCAGACAAAGGGCTTGCAGTCTGTGGGAGTTTCTAAATGAAATTTCTGTGTATTTCTCCTCATGCTGTCTTCTGATATAACTTCAGACTCGTCTGACACCCTTTGTTCTCACTCACGCTGTCGCTCGATTTTCTCTCCATTCCTTTTCTCTCTCTTCACTTCCTTTTTTCTCTGTTATTTTTTCTCTCTCTCACGCACACACACACAGACACGCACACACATTCTGTTTTCTCTGTTGACAAATTGTGCTTTTGGACAGCTCGTCGATGAACAATGGGCTAAATGGCCTCCTTCAGTGCTCTATCAATTCTGAAGTTCTCTGACCCACAATAAAGACTTCAGGTGCCTGGAGAGACACATTGGTACTGCGAAGGACACAGTGCAGAATCATCCTTTATCACTTCCTGCTTTCTGATATGCAACGGCCTTGAAATATCAGTTCAAAAAAAGATAGAAATTCGAGCAGTTGGGAGAACGTTCACGAGATAATTTTGCTGTCAGGATTTAACAAGGAGTTCCCTCTTACAAAATTGGATTTGCCTGATAGCAGCTCCTCCCAATTGACACGTCCGAGGTCTGTCTGATGCTGACATAATGTGCTTTCTGCCAATTCAGTAGATTCCCACAAGGTCCTGACATATCCGTGTTCATAGCTATCTTAAATCTGAAGGAACTGTGACCACTGTTTCTAACATTATGTCCCACTGAAAGGTCAGTCACCTGGCCAGGCTCATTAGCCAATACGAGGTCCAGTATGGTTCTTCCTCTTGTTGGACAATCCACATACTGCTGCAGTTAACAAATTCTGCCCCGTCTAAGCCCCTTGCTCTAATGGACTTCCAGTCATTATTGGGGATATTAAAGTCACTCACGATGACCACTCTTTTTTTAATACACCTTTCCTTAATCGACATACATATCTGTTCCTCAATCCCTCCGTGGCTGTTGGAGAGATTATAGTAACGCAGTGCTTGTATCCATCTTATTTTTGAGCTTGACCCATTTTGCTGCAGTGGATGGTCCCTCCTGTATGTCCTGTTCACGTGCAGATGTAGCATTCTTCCTGATCAGTAAAACAACTCATCCACCTCTTTTAGCTTCTTCTCTATCTCGCCTAAATCAATGAAACCCTGGATACTTTGAACGGCCAGTCCTTTCCCTCTCTCAACCAAGTCTCTGTAAAGCCGCAACATCATAGTCCCATGTATGGATTCAGGCTCCCAGTTCATCGTCCTTACCCACAACAATTCTTGCATTGAAATAAATACACTTCAGCCAAACTCCATCAGATCCTGACCTGATATTTGTTTTGAGTTTCCCTGATGTAAATTCCTCCTCGTCTACTCTCTGGTAACAGGAGATTACAAAGGCCTGTCAGTAAAGTGGAAAATATTGTAAACAGACAATTTCAGTTTCCTCCCTTGTCCCTTCAATCTGTACATTGCATCCCACACTGTCCAATTCCAATAAACTGCTGGGTAATTATTTTGCTTCAAACAAACGTCTCCAGCCTCTCACTGCACATTCTTCAACTCGCTCTGGACCCATTGGATTGATAGTTTTCTGATCCCTCTCTCAACCCAACCAAATCTCTGTAATATTTGTCTCATGGTTATATATATTCATCTGTCTTGACTGTCTCACTGCTCACATTAAAATCAGCACACTTCTGACTTCCAGTCCCATTGTGTTCACTCCCCTCTGCAAGTTTGTTGTTGGTCTTAGCTGTACTGGGATTTGTCTCCAACTGCTCTTCAGTCACTGTGCTTGTGGACGTACTGCTCTGGCTCCACCCTCCCTCCCCCACCACCACACTGGTTTAAAACCCCCTGAGTGACAATAACAAACCTGCCTGCCAGGAGATTGCTGCCGGTTCACGTCATAACGTCCTTCTTGTGTATTTCATAAAGACCCGGGAATCCCAATGACCCACATATCTGAGATTGCTGCCAGTTCAGCTGCATCCCATCCTTCTTGTGCAAATCCTACCTACCCGGGAATCCCAATGATCCACATATTGGAAGTGCTGCCTACCCTACCAGTTCTTTGGCCATGTTTTTAACTTTACTACCTTCCTATTCCTAACCTCATTGGCACGTGGCATAATCTAGTCTCCCCAACATTCAAATATGCTTTCAGCACAACTCCAGCAAGACCTTTACTTTAAAATGGGTAGACTTGACAATAAAAACTTAAGTGTAATCTCATTAACCAGGAACGTGGAGCCCAACGAATCGTCGTAATGATCATAAGATCTGATATCTGTCACCTCCACCACACCTGTGTGACAAGATATACTTATGGAGCATCTATTTGTACATGGACGAGGATAAACAGAAATTAGTCCAAAAGACCTCAATATGTCATAACAGATGGGTGCCCGTCAGCCTGTTTCCTCTGCTTTGCTGTTCAATTGGATTTTAGCTATTCTGTTCCTTTGAATGGCTGGGTCTTTACCCGGATCCCTAGCGCGTCAGAAAGTGCCCAGTGTGTTTGTGCGCTCACTGCGTAGGGAGCATCCAGTGCCAGGCGATGGGGTGTGGATAATCCCGGGGTGGCTCAATGACAGGCTGCATGCAGTGACGGATGGACTCAGGGATTGAGAGAGACAGAGTAGGTAATCAGGGACATGCACTCACATAAGTAGCTGGGCAAGATTCCCAAACACTGAGGAAGCCTGAGGACCAGAGCAACTTTTACAATAAACCCGTCATATTTGCAGCAATTCTCCATCAAACACAAGCAAATATACTGTAGATGGCAGAAACCTGAAACAAACACAGAAACATATTATGGAGAGAGAAAAGAGGCAATTCTCCCAATGCAGAGATTGCAAAATCTCCAGAAAGACACGGTCCAGAGATTGGAATTGAACCCGTGTCCCTGGCACTGTGAGGCAGCAGTGCTGTGTCACCACGCTATCCAATGATGGACAACAGGATTAGGACAGTTACATTCGATTATTTTCGACAGTTAGTTAACAGGAATGCTCTCACGCAGCCTATCTAAGATTGGGAAGCCTTTATACAGCAGCAGAGGACAATTCAAGAAGCAATAAAGTGATGAACGCGAAACATGTAAGCTAGCTTGCTTTTGAAAAGGAGATTGCAGGAGTTTTGTTAAGATATATAAAAGGGGAGAGTGAACATTGGACAATGAGAAATTGAGGATAGCTGCAGAGAAATGGAAAACAAAGAATTGGAGAATGACCTGAATAGGTACTTTCTGTCAATCCTCACAATGGTAGTTACTATGAACATTCCAGAACTTAAAGCGAATCAAGGATGAGGAATGGATGTAGTGATCAGCGCTGAGAAGAAGGTACTGGGGAAGTTGCAATGTTTGAAAATGGATAAATCACACAGACTGGATGGATAACAGCTAAAGTTCTGAAGGAATTAGCGGAGGAGATTGTGAAACCTTTGGTCGTGACTGTTCAGGAATAAAAATCTTAATAATCTTATATGTCTCAATCAGATCCCCTCTCAGTCCTCTAAACTCAAGGGTATACAAGCCCAGTCGCTCCAGTCTTTCAGTATAAAGTAATCCCGCCATTCCAGAATTGACCTCGTGAACATACGCTGCACTCCCTCAATATCGAGAATGTCTTTCCTCAAATTTGGAGACCAGAACTGCACACAGTACTCCAGGTGCGGTCTCACCAGGGCCAAAAATAGTTGACTGTTTTTGAATGAAGATATTTTGGCTGCTGTCAGGATGGTGGATAATATGACATTCAGTGCAGGATCACACATTAACTGGACTGTATTAATGTGGGGAGAGTTTATTCAAAACCTGGACCTCTCTGTCTCTGTCAATCGCCGTGGGGAGTGGGGGTTGGTGTGGGTAGGCATAACATCCTCAGAGGCACTTAAACTATCCAGAAATATGCATCCTGAATGAATCAACAGTCAAGGAATTTATCGCCTTCTCATTGTCTGTTTCGAATATAAGGAGTGATTGGTCATCCCTCTCAGGGTTCAATGCAATCACCTCTTATTATCTCACAGCGCTACAGATCAACCTTTACTCACTCCTCATGGTGCCATCATCCCAGGGATTAATCCGGTGGGACTCTTGTTCATTCTCTCTGTGGTAAGGAGATCACTCCATATAAAGGAGATAAAATCTGTCCACAATACCCCAAACCCTGCCTCAATAACGCTCTCACAGTTGATCACAATAACTCCTTTCCCTCACTTAGCTGGCTCCATTTCCTTCATGTGACACAGGATACCATTCATTTACAATGCACAGCCACTGACGGGGAATTTAAACCATCCTTCCATCTGTAGGTCAGTATCAATAAAGCTAGCACCAGAGGTGCCTATCGAGATGGAAAACACTCTCGGAGACAGACTCAATCACAAAGATTACGTCTAAACGTGTGAGTAGCCACCTACCTGAATGTAATTCAGCTGCAGGAATATGGGATACAGGCAGAGGAAGGGGGTTATCTTTCCTTTTCATCTGCCCTCACGGGATGAATTCAGCCCCGGTCAGGCCAGCATGTTATGTTAACCTTGAACTGAGTGGCTGCTCAGCTGTTCGACAGGACAGTAAAGATTAAAACACAGTGCTGTGGGTTTGCAGTCACACAGAGACCTGACCAGAGAAGAATGACCCATTGCCTTCACTAAAGGGCATGAAGCAAGCCGATATCAACAGATTATAATTTTGTAGCTGTAGATTATGAGCCAGTGAAGTAACCACCATACACCGTCTTCCCATCTTTCTAATTCTGTGCAGAGAACAATGTAAACATCTCAAGTGCAATTATTTTGCAAACGACACATGGTAAGAATGGGCTTGAAACAGCTGTATGCGGAGTTTAACAAAGGCACAAATGATAGTTTATTCAGGAATTGTACTGAGGCTGAGGAGGAGACTGGGATGTCATGTTGGTGGTACTGGACAGAAATGGTCAGTGGGGAGGATATGGAAATATAAACTTGTGCAGGAGAAAATGAATCAAGGAAAATAGTTTGTTTCATCCTCACATATTGGTGTGTAATTTTTAAATAATCATTTGCTCGTTATAATATGTGAGGAATGGAATCTTTGATTGGAATTGAAAACATTGACTTGCAACTTTCCAAAATTTACATATCATGACCATCAATTCAGTTCACACCGTTTCACTAGACATATAGAGTGATTTACCAGGAACACCAAATATCGCAAGGATAGCATAGTAACCAGCTTGAATAATCATCAGTACATCTTCAATCTGCGATGCTAATGATATCCAAAGCTGGGAAATCCAGAAAATACCGGAGGATAATCTCCTGTCCATTGTTGGAAATTTCCATTTGAATGTTCTCAGATCTTGATCCATTGTTGGAACACTCCAGTGTACTCTTCCCAGATTCCGATCTCTCCTCCCTCTCTCCTTGAAGCTGCTGATCCCTGTTACTGGTGTGCTCCCGCTCATACTATGGGATTACACATTGAACACATTCCATTATTGATAGAAGACTGAAACTCTCTGGGGACCCATAGGATCCATGGAGACTTGGATAATCACAATCGTTGAACAAACAGCTTTAGCTAACCCCTCTCAATGTGATACTGTTTTACTAAAATTCAAAATAACTTTGAACACATGCATTCTGGATGTGAGATGTGAGTGTGACTGAAGGAAGGAATGCTGGAGATGACATATTATTTGTGTGTAATCATTCAGTCTGCCTTGGATATAGAGGTAATGCCAGAGGTTTAACTGAACATAAACATGCTTCTCTGCTCATAAATGGAGAAATAAATCCGATAATTACTGTTCGGTCATTGCAAAATCAGTAAAACATTGAGAGAAAATCTTCCGTCCGTGATCTGATGGCAACATGTGCCTAAGACAACGTGGGTTTATAACAATCAAACAGCATGCATATGTTAACAGAGAATTGTACGAGACAAATACAATTCAGATTATTCCAGAATCAGAGAGGGCAAGCGTGAGTGTTGATGTTATCGATGTTAAGGAACTGTGATGAAGTATCATTTACTGACTTCAATTACGTTGTGATTATGACATTGGGGAAAAGACAGAAGATGAAGAGGACTGGGGGACATGGGTGTTCAAACTGGGATGAGGAACATTGCTGTTCCCTAGTTAAAAATATTCGAAAGTTACACTTTATAACTCATATGAAGAACAGATTCCAGGATACATCTACAATGTGAAATTAGCAGAGACAATATTAATGAAATATATTTTAAAATGCAAAATACTGGGACAAAATGATTTTCTATCCAGACCAAAATATGCAAAGTATAAAGAGATAAGTTTGTTAAAATACACTCCTGATATTGAGTTATATAAATTGAAATGTGGATGTGAAAACTGGAAAAGTGATGTGCAAACTGTATCAATCATTATTTGATCCACAGCGGAGATGTTGATTTCCTTTCTGTCAGTGATCACCCTCACTGAGATTCTCTGGCCAAGTCTCTCACACAGTATCTGGAGGTGGGGTGGGAGTGTTGGGTGGGGTTATCATTTCCTGCTGCTCATGGCACAGTTTATTTTTTTTAAAAATCCACCTTCACCATATAACTAATCTACGGTCTTTTGGGTTCTGTTTAGCGGTCAGTATCATAGCTCTGTGATATTATTGGAAAACAATGATCTGGGACGACAGCCAGTATCAGCAGAGTGGTCACAGGAAATGGCACACAGACAAAGGGCTTGCAGATCAGAGGAATTTCTAAATAAAACTTCCAACTTCTGTCTGTCCGTATTTATCTACCCTCATGCTGCCTTCTGATCTATCTGACTTCACTCTCATCTAACACCTCTTCCTCTCCCACTCAGTCAGTCTCTCCACTTTCTATCCTGTCTCAGTTTATCTCCACTCACTTTCTGTTCCCCGGGTTAGTTCTCACTCACGCCATCTATCTCCACACGCTCTCTCTATCTCCAGTTGTGCAGTTGAAGAGCTTGTGACCCCACAATGGGTTGACTGACCTCCATCGGTGTTATAATAATTCGGCAGTTCTCTGATCCACAATAAATACTTTCGGTGCCTGGTCAGATAAGCTGGTGCGGTGACAGGTACAGTGCACAATCACCCATTATCTCTTCCGGTTCTTCTCTGATGTACAGCTGCCTTGAAATGTCTGTGCAAACAAAATAGACTGAATGAAATTCGAGCAGTCCAGAAGACGTTCATGACGGTGGATTTCAATTAGGATTTAATGAAGGATGAGATTCTAGAAAAACCTAAGCAATGAAAGAAAAACTGGGCAACACAAGAAATAGCACATGAATACAACATGTGGCACCAATTAGGCCTCATGGTATTATCGCTAGATTATCAATCCCGAAAATCAGCTCTTGTTCTGTGGACACAGGTTTGAAACCCGCCACTGCAGAAGGTGGAAATTCAACTCAATATTTTTTTTAAAAAGCTGGAATTAAGAATCTACTGATGAGAATGAAATCTTTGCCGATTGTCAGAAAAGAAAAACCATTTGGCTTACTAATATGCTCCAATGAAGTAATCTTGCATCCTCACTGCAGACCCAAAGCAATGTGATGACTCTCAGTCACGCTCTGAAATGGACTAGCGTGTCATTCAGTTATACCAATTGCTACAAAATCTCAAAGAAATGAAACCAGGTGGACCAACAGTTATCGATCTGACCACCGAAAACGTCAGCTGGAAACATCACTGTCAGACCTGCAAAGTCCTCCTTACTCACACCTGAGGGCTAGTGCCAATATTGGAACAACTGCCTTACAGACTAGTCAAGCAACAGCCTGACATAGTCATGCTCATGAAATTATAACGGACAGAAATACACCAGAAACCACCATCAGCATGACTGGATATGTCCTGGCCAAAGGTCAGGACCAATCGAGCAGGTGGGGCAGCTCAGTGCGATGCATTCTGGAGGTAGTTGCTCTGCGAGTCCCCAAAATTAACACCAAACCCAATGAAGTCCCATGGCTTTAGATTAAACGTGGGCAAAGCAGCCTTACTGATTAACATGTAACGTCATTCCTCAGCTAGATCAGTACTCCTCCATGTTGAACAACACTTGAAGAAAGCACTGACTGTGAAAAGGGCACAACGTTTATTCTCGCTGAGGAATTTCAAAGTCAACCACCAAGAGTGGTTTGGCAGCACCACTACCGATCACGCTGGTCGGATCCTAAAGGACATATCTACTTGATTACGTCTGCAGAAGGTAGTGAGGGAATGAACGAGAGGGAAAAAAAAACATACCTGACCTCATCCTTACCAATCTACCAACTGGAGATGCATCTGTCCATGACAGCATCGGTAAAACTGACCACCGCACTGTCGTTGAGGAGACACAGTCTCACGGTCACATTGAGAATAAACACTATAGTGTTGTGTGGCACTATCACCATGCTAAATGGCCCCAGACTTCAAACAGATCTAACAACTCAAGACTGAGTATCCATAAGATGCTGTGGTCCAACAACAGCAGAAGAACAATACCCCAGCACAATCTGTAATCTCATGGCGCAGTATATAAACCACTCAATCATTACCATCAAACCAGAGGATTATCCCTAGTGCAATAGAGAGTGAAACAATGAGAAAAAAACTGCTCAAGTATGTTCTGTACATAAAACTCAGGACAAATTCAAACCAGCCAAATACTGCCTCATCAGTCTACCCTCCATCATCAATAAAGTGATGGAAGGACTCATCAACAGTGCTATCAAGCAGCACCTGCTCAGCAATAACATGCTCAGTGACGCCCAGTTTGGGTTCCACTGGGGACACTCAGCTCCTGACCTCACCACAGTTTTTGTTCAAACATAGAAAAAGAAACTGAATTCCATCAGTTTAAAATCCAGGCTGCATTCTTTCAAATGTGGCATCAAGGAACCCAAGCAAAAAGGCTATTTCGAGCACGTATTTCATTACTGGAGTTATACCTGACAGATAGGAAAACTGTTATTGTTGTTGGAGGTCAGTCATCTCACTTCCAGAATATCTCTGCAGTAGTCCCTCAGGATAATGTGGACGTAGGTTTGCTCCATGAGCTGGAATGGTCATTTTCAGATGTTTCGTCACCATACTAGGCAATATCTTCAGTTGCCCTCCGGATGAAACCTAGAACTAAACACCTTCTGTTGCTTGATCAATGGCCTTCTCTCCATCATAAGGTCAGAAGTGGGGATATTCGACGATGACTGCACAATGTTCAGCACCATTTGCAAATGCTCAGTTATGGAAGCAGTCCATGCCTAAAGGCAACAGGATCTGGACAATATCCAGGCTTGGGCTAATAAGTGACAACTAACACTGGCACCACACAAATGCCAGACAATGACTATCACCAATAAGAAACTATATAACCACTTGGTATTCAGCAGCATGTTTGTCACTAAATTCCCCTCCCCACCACACTATCAATACACTTCGGTTTACCTCTGACCAGAAACTAAACTAGACTCACCACATAAATAAATGAGCAGATCAAAGGCTAGGAATATCGTGCGTTTAACTCACCTCTTGTCTTCCCAAAGCATGCTCATCATCTACAAGACACAAGTCTGGTGTGAGATGGAATACTCCCCAGTTGCCTGAATGAGTGCAGCCACAATGACACTGAAGAAGCTTGACACCATCCAGGACAAAACAGCCCAATTAATTGGCACCACATCCACAAGCATTCACTCCATTCACAACCTATGCTCAGTAGCAGCAGTATGTACTATCTACAAGACAGCCCCTTTCAATCCTACAATCACTTCCATCTTGAATGACAACGGCAACAGGCTTTGGCGAACACCACCACCTTCAAGCTCCCTTCCAAACCAGTCAACATCCTGAGTTGGAAATATATCACCATTCTTTCACTGTTGCTGCGTCAAATCCCTGGAATTCCCTACCTCGTAGCATTGTGGATCAACTCACAGCAGGTGGACTGCACCGGTATAAGAAGGCAACTCAGCACCACCTTCTCAAGAGGGTAACTAGGGACGGAAAAGAAATGGTGGGTCCATCCAGCGATTCCCATAACCAAAAAAAAAGTTTATAAAGTTCCAAGTTGAACACCTCGATGTAACATGTTTTCTGATTTGAACATGAACAGGAAAGCAGTGTTTCTGATACTGAACATTTTCGACCTTTCTGTTATTAGAAAGGTGTTCAGTGTTCCATGGCATATTGTTGCTGAGTGCTGTGATAAATTGCACCTGTTTTATTAAATGCAATATTAGTGGAACAGAATCGATCCTTCAAAAATACCAGACTGTAAATGACAATCATCGTCGAGACAATGTACTCCCGCCAGATGAGACTCACAGATAGCAGCTTATATTCAACATCTTATTGTGCTACTGCTTAACACTGAATCCTCCCATCGTCCATAATATAGGGGTTACCATTGACCAGAAGGTGAATTCAATTCAAAACACAGATACAACGGCTACAAGAGCAGGTCTGAGATTTACAATTCTGCACTGAATAATAGACTGTATGACAATACAGGCATGCTATATAGCAATAGATTTAGGCCATTCAGCCTATCTCTTCACTCTGAAACTGTCTCATTTTGTCATAGTCTCTAAGACTTGTGTAAATATCTTCTATACTCTAACTGTATCAATCTTTGCAGTAATCGCTCAATTAAAATTAATTGCGTCCCCCCCACTCCCCCCCCTTCTTCTAAATTCCATTGTGTACAGACATGGAGTCCTCAACTGCCGCTCATATGACAAGCCATCATTCCCAGGATAGATCATGTCCAACACCTGTAGATCCTTCCCCAGAACAGCTCACAATACTCCAAATCCCGCCTGTCCATAGTCCATTACATTCTCAGCAGTATGTCTCGGCTCTTGTATTCTCACTCTCTTGAAATGAATGTTTACATTGCATTTGCTTTCCGAACTGCCAACTGAACCTGTGCATTAACCGTAAGAGAGGACGATGACTCCAAACTCCTTTAGTGCTTCAGATTTCATGAAGCCTTTTAGAACATAGTGTCTGCCTGTATTCCGCCTACTGAAGTGCATAATCTCACATGTTCCCATATTGTGTTCCATCAGCCATGTGTTTTCCCAGTGTCCTAAACTGTCCAAGTCTTTCTGCAGCCTCCCCACTTCCTTCATATCACCTGCCCATCCAGTCATCATTGTATCATCTGCAAAACTAGTGAAACTGCCGTCAGGTCCGATGGTTCGTATAAATGGTACTTCTTGACTCCCTAAGGACTATCCATCATTGAAAAGGCACAACACTCAAGATGCTTGACTCCATTGAGGTTAAAGCAGCATGACTGGAATTACACCTGCAATGCCTTCACTGCTTGCACCACTGGCACCGACACCCTGCTCACTATTTTATTTTGAATTTACCGCATTATGGTGACACAGAACTTGATGGCACACGATCCCAGTCTATTAATGGCAATCTGTCTCAATGCTGACTGTGTGGTGCTCACACCAACGAATGTCATTTTGTGTTGAAGACGACAGAGGGAGGTGTGGGGAGGGGATGTCGATCATAAATGACGGTGTGACTGTCACTGAGTGCTGACACCGGCCGCGAAAACCCAGATGCACCTGTGTCTGTTGTCACCGCTGCAGGCAAGGTCAGCTTTTCAGTGAGTCAAATCAAAGAAAGTGATGGGCCTGGAGAGTGTTCCTGGCTGAGCACTCAGATCCTGTTTGTACCAACTAGCAGAGGTATTCACATACAACTTCAGCCTCTCCCTCCAGAAGCCGAAGTCCCAACCTGATTCAAGAAGGCTATCATCATCTTCGTGAGAAAGCACATGGAACATGCCCTTATAGACGACCATCCAGTGGCTCTGACCTCAATAATCATGAAGTGCTTTGAGAGGCTGGTTATGGCCGACACCAACTCCAATCTCCCAGCCTGACCTGCTGCACTACAATTTCCCGACTGATGTAACGGGTGCACAACAGATGCCATATCCGAACCTGAACGCATCACTGGAAGATCTGGACAACAAGGACACCTACACCAGACTCCTGCTCATTGACTAAAGCTCCACCTTCAAAATCATTATCCCTTACAGACGAATCAAAAACTCTGAGACCTTGGTCTCTGTTCCATCCTCCGCAACTGGCTCCTCAGATTTCTGACCCACAATCGTGAAGATAGGTTAAAACCACCTCCTCCACAATAACAATGAACACGAGAGCTGCTGAAGGATGTGTTCTCAACACCCGACAATACTCCCTGTACACCCACGGCTGTACCCTCAGCACCTTACTGTACTCCCTGTACAACCACGGCTGTACCCTCAGCCCACTACTGTCCTCCCTATACACCCATGGCTGTGCCCTCAGCACCTTACTGTACGCCCGGTACACCCACGGATGTGCCCTCAACCCCCTACTGTATTCCCTGTACACCAACGGCTGTGTCCTCAGCCCGCCACTGTCCTCCATGCACACCCAAGTCTGTGCACTCAGCCCCTTATGGTACTCCAGGTACACCCACGGATGTGACCTCAGCCCCTTAGTGTGTTCCCTGTACACCTATGGCTGTGCCCTAAACCAACTATTGTACTCTTTGTAAACCCACGGTTGTTTCTGCAGCCCCCTAATGTCCTCTTTGTACACCCACGGCTGTGTCCTCAGCCCCCTATACACTCCCTGTACAGCTACGGCTGAGTTTCCAAATTCCAAACAACGCCAGCTAAAAGTTCGCTGATGACATCACTATAGCAGTATGGATATTAAACAACAACGCGTCAGAATCAAGAAAGGCGATAGAGAGCTTGGTGGCATGGTGTATTGATAATGACCTCTCTCTCTAATCCGGCAAATGTAAAGGACTGATCACTGACTTTATGAAGAAAGGAGGCGAACACACCCCATCGAAATCAACCGTTTGAGGGATTGCAAAGCAACAAGTCCCTCGGAGTGATGATAACTCACAACCTGTCCTGAACTTCTCACATAGGTTCGATGGCCGGGAAGGTTCAACAATGCCTCTCCTTACTGAGGTGATACAGGAAAATCAGCATGCACTACTTCTGCAGATGCACCATTGAGAGCGTATTGTCCCGGTGGATAACAGCCTGGTACTGCAACTGCTCTACTCAGGATTGTTAGAAACTACAGAAGTTTGGGTGCACAGCTCTGACCAACACAGACTCTAACATCCCAACCATTGATTCCATTTACATGGCTCGTTGCCGCAGAAAGGCTGCCAACATCTACCCCAGATTACTGACGGAAGGGAGACAGGAAATATCTGGGGAATTAACAGATATCTTTGTAGCATCCTTGAACACGGCTGAGGTCGCGGAAGACTGGAAAATTGTTAAACCCCTTGTTTAAGAAAGGTAGTAGGGATAATCCAGTCAATTATGGACTGGTGAGACTGATGTCAGGGGTAGGGAATCTGCCAGAGAAGATACTGAGGGATACGATCTACTCTCATTTGGATGAAAATAGTTTTATCAGTGATGGACAACATGGTTTTGTGCAGAGAAGATCAAGTCTTAACAACTCAATAGAATTCTTTGAGGAAGTGACAAAGTTGATTGATGAGGGAGATACTGTAGATGTCATGTACATGGACTTCAGGAAGGCGTTTGGTATGTTTCCCCTCGGTTGGGTTATGGAGTAAGTGAAAATCACATGGTGCACTAGCGACGTGGATAAAGAACTGGCTGGGCAACAGGACGCAGAGAATAGTAGGGGGAGGGAGTTTCTCAAAATGGAGAACTGTGACCAGTGGTTCCATTTAAGATATTTCTGGAAAGATACATGAATGGGCAGGGAACAATGGGATACAGATCCTGAGAAAATAGGCGACAGGTTTAGATAGAGGATTTGGATCGGCGCAGGCTCGGACCACCGAATGGCCTGTTTCTGTGCTGGAATGTTTTGTTCTAACATTATCAAAGACCCATCACACCCCAGTAATGGTCTCCCACAACCTCTTCCATCAGGCTAAAAGATATGGAAGCTTTAAAACACTGAGCAGCTGGTTCATTAAAAGTTTCTTCCTGACTGTAATTAGACTGATGAATGTACTCTCTAATCTCAGATAATACTGATCTGGTTCATGTTGATCTCGCCTAGCGCATGCTCTGTGCAGCGTAACCGACATGCCTCTCAGACATGTTTTACAGCCATCGTTCTGCACATCCTTGCTTACTATGATCAGCCTGTACACCTTGGTACAGGTCAAAGTAAATCCTCATCTTCTTCCCCCCAGCTCACTCCGAGCTCTCTCTGGTCCTCACCCCCAGCACCTCCCATTCCCCATCCCCAGCACACTGTGACCCCATCCCCAGCTCACTGTGTGCTTTGTGTCTCACTATTTCTCTCACACTGTCTGTTTCCTTTTCTCTGTCTTCTGTTTCTTTCCCTGAACTTACTATCTCCCCTTCTCCCTGTCCATGTGACTGTTTGTTTCTTGTTTTGTTTCCTTTCTGTTTCACTGACTGTCATTCTGTTTCCCTCGCTTTGTTTTCTCTCTCTCCTCATACGTGTCTGTCTAGTTCTCCCTCGTTGTGATGGTGATGGCTTCTCGATTGTTTCGAAGCATGTGATGGCTCTTTGGTTGGATGTTGGCAACATTGGTTAAATTTCAATTGTTGTCAAAACAGCAACCAGAACTTGGATATCCATTTAATAGCCAATTGTTACATCTAAATATTTTGGAACTGCCTTCTCCCACGCTGTGCATACTGGCAACTGAAAGCATTCTATTCATGTGCATAATAGTGTGACGGTAACAGCTCTTCCCAGGACCAGAAGAAACTACAGACGGTTGTGTGCACAGCCCAGACTATCATGGAAGTCAACCTTCCATCCATTTATACTTCTCATTGTGAGCCAAAGGCGGGCAACATCAAATATCTCTCCAAAACCGGTAATGATCTCCTATAACCTCTTCCAAAAGGGAGAAGATACAGAGGCTTGAAAACATGGAACAGCATGCTCAGGAACACCATCTTCCTTGCCTTAATTACACTGACGAATTGACAACTCTAACTTTTCAAATAATATTAATCTTGCGAAAGTTAACCTTGCTTTGCACACCTCGTGTGCAGCTGTCACCTTGAGTGCCTCACTCTGTGTAAGTGCCATTGAGTCTCAAGGTCTTCTCAAGGGCAATCAAATGAGTGAACTAATGCTGGCCCAGCCATCGATACCTATTTCGCCTTAATAAATTTAAGAAGATGACGACATTTAGCGAAGACAGACAAGTGGGATCAAATCGCTTTAAATGTGCTCTTAGATATATACAGTTTCCCTCGGTATCTGAAAGTAGAGTGTTCCTACAAAACCTTTCATAAGCTGATATGGCATAAAGCAAAGTAGCATCAATTTATGTGGGAAAAAATCATCTTTCTTGGTAGAAGTGAAAATCCTCTTCGGATTTCTTTTGGTTAGCGAAAACAGGACGTAATGGAGGTTTTTCAGAAAGGGAAGTGGAAAAAGCGAATATTTGAAAAGCAGGGTATACATGTACATACATGGGCATCATATTCAGGAAGATGGGAAAAGTCAAAAATAAATGAGGTGGATCTCACATTTTATTTCCATCCCATCCCATCATCATTCCCTTTGTTTGTTCTTTTTCTTCTATCTCTCACTTTCTCTATCGATTTAGCTCACTCCTCCTCCCTTTCAAAGCAGACTTCCCTGTCCCCAGCATTATTCACACTATTTTCCAACTGTTTTCAGTTCAGGAAAGCTCCCAGCACTTTCTGTTCTTTGCTTCGCATTATTTATGCAATTTCAGATCTCCAGCATCTTCTTTTATTTGGTTTAAGCTTCAAATTTGTTATTCGATGGGAAGTCGGCATCTCTGCCAGGGCAGCATTTGTTAATCATCACTAATTGTCCTGATTGTGAGGCCATTCCACAAGTCAATATAAAAGCAAGCACATTGATATGGGTCTGAAGTCACACTTCACCCAGACCGGTTAGGAACATTAGACTTCTTTAAACTCATCAGTGAAACAGCAAGATTTTCAGACAAAATCTGGGTTTTATGGTTGTTTTTCGAACTCTTATCATTTTTATTTAAGTTCTGGCATCAGCTGTGGTAGAACTTGAAACAAATCGCTTGAAACAATGTCTTTTGTTTAATAAGCTTTGCTCCTGAATTACATCCAGCGACATTCCTACTCTGATACATTGTCCTAATCATGAAGTAACATCCGAGACAAGAACAATTTTATGATTAAAATACTTGTAACTGGAAAAGTGGCCAGAAGAGAGCTTGAAACATAAAGTCTGAATTTTACCAACGTGCAGACAATGGTTTGTTCAGACACAGCACTGACGCAGAGATGGAGATTGGGGATATTATGAGCTGGTCGTGGACAGGGTTCGTGACAGAGAGAACACGAGACATAAATCAATTCAGGGCCAAAAGGGATCTGAGATTGTCCACAGTTTTGTTCTCAGATGTTTGTAAGGGAGTGGTCTGTATTTCAGATGAATGGAGACTGCAATTTGAATTGAAGATAATAGTTTCTTTCTTTGACAAATATAGATAACAGCAATTGCAATGAAGTTCAAAATTGTTTGTGGGATTAATGAATGGACAGAGGTAGAAAACACCAACAATAGCGAGAATAGGTGAGTAGCACACACTCCACTCCGCCCAAAATAATGATCAATACCGCTAATATGCGATATGGTAGAAATTCCCACCAGAGAAAAATTTTGAAAAGTCCCAAGGAAAGCCTCCTCTCCATTGGTTTGATTATCCAGTCCATTATTCTCAGATTCAGATCTGTCCTCTCCACGTCTGTGCAGCTGCTGATCTTTGTTATTGTTGGAGCTGATGCATCTGCTCCTACACTGGGATAGCGCACTGAGTGAAGCCCCTCACCAATAGGAGAGGGAAACCCTCCAGTGACACAATGCATGAAGACTGACATCAATCACAGTCACTGAGGAAACAGTTCTCGCTTTCAATACAGCACATTCAGTTTACAATATAACTGGACTGGACTGGATGCTGACATTTTTGGCTATTGGTCACATCTCCCATCACGAATTGCTCTAGTGAAGTCAGTTGTGAGGGAGAATGATGGATGTTTTCTTATCGCAGGCTAGATGACTCTGCCCTGTTGTACGTTTGCAATGCTGTAACCAGCTTACCCCGAATCTCCGCCCCTCCACAAAAACAGAAACACAATCAGGATGTTGTTACTGTGCTGATCTCTCCTCCACGGGAAGAAACGCCAGCCAACACACTGTCACTGGATGCAGTTGCTCTGCACATCGACAGGAAGTGTGGACTTCTCCGAATGTTCCTCTCCCTGGTCTAATAAAGAAACGTTGGACCTTCCATCCATAATATGCTTGAGTAATTAATTTATACAAATGGACATTTTAATGCAGCTTTATTTGCTATAAAGCAGTATTTTTTACGCTTTTTCTCCTCAGTCCAAAACCAAAAGTCATTAAAACTTTTGAATTAATGAGTCACGTTTGGCTGGGAGATAGGGCGGAATGGGGGCAGTGGCTGGGGAGACTGCATGGGGAGTACGATGATATTCCACATGACATCAACACTCTTAACGTCAGATAGAATTAAATATAGTTCACAACAAGGATATTTTATATTTTATATACACACCATTTAATCATTGAGAATACAGATTGAGTAGGGTCACTGCACCTGACGCATTAACATTGATTTCTCTTCATAGCTACTGCCAGACCAGCTGAGCTTTCCCTCCAACGTCTGTTTTTGTTTGAGGTTGATCATATTGTTCATATCTTGCAGGATGCTTACAATTAAAAACAGATACTAATAACAAAATGTGCAGGGCTATGGGGACAATACAGGAGAATAATATTAGAGATATCGCTCATTCCAAACTGGAAGAGACAATGGGCTAAGCTTTCACCACCTTTGTTGTAATAATTCTATGTTATGCATTGAAAGCATTTGTAGAGTGGGGAGACAAGCTTGTTCAATGAAGGACACAGAATGTTCCATCATCAATAATCTATCCCTATTATTTCATGAAGTTCAGCTGCCTCTAAAATATATTTTAAAAAATAGATCTCCTGAGATTTATAGGATGTTCAGAAATGTTTTTACTTTCTATCTTAAAGAAGAAGCAGATTTCGGTTTTAATTCAGGTGTCACAGGAATACCAACTGTAAGAGAACGAGAAATGATGACATTGCCCAAATATTACCAAGTTCAATGTGTAGACCTGTCAAGAAACATGAAATATAGAGATAATGCAAACATGAAATATAAACAGAAATTGCTGGAGAAACAAAAAGATGAAGAAGCATCTGCAGAGAGCAACAGAATTGACATATTTCATATGATGTGACATTGTTCAGAAAAGTACTATTAGAATCAAAGGTTAATTTTTTGCATCTCTGCTCAGATGTTGCCATAGTTACTGAGTTTCGCTCCAGCTTTTTTGATTTCTTTCTTCTTTCTGAACTGTGACAAAGTGTCTGATCTGGATGATAACAACAAAGTTGTTATCTCAGTTGAATCTTGAGTAATTTGTTATGGACATTAAATGAGAAATGACAAACTTCCTCTGTTTGACAGGGCTCTAAATATCGATGACGTATTTTATTGTGAGAACTTGCGATGAAAATGTTGAAACAAAACAGAAGTTGCTGCAACTGCTCAGTAGGCCTGGGAGCATCTGTGCAGAGAAATCAGAGTTAACGTTTCAGGTCCAGTGCCTCTTCCTCAGAACTGATGGTAATACGGAAAATGTTGGTTTCTATGCAGAAAAAACTGGATGTTGAGATTGGATGAGAAACCATCAGTATTCAAGAAAATCGGGATCTGGAATTCATTCAGATTTAAGAAAGGATTTCTTGAACTCTCTCTTCTATCGCTTTGTCCTTGTTCAGGTTGTACATGTACTATATATTTTTAAATCTCCATCAAGTGCAGACGACATGTTTTTTTTTTCTCCCCTACTGTGGTGTTTCAATATTTTTGATTATTTTCCAGTATGTATTTGCTTCCAATTCAATGCGGATATGAGAATATGGCTTGACCTTCTGCAGTTTGCCCATAATATAGAATTTAATTGAATATTTATCCCCATCACACCCGTTGATTTAAACAAACAAGTCCACGTCCATCCTGCAGATGAAAACTTTCGTCAGCTCTGGCTATTGCAGGGAATGTTACAAAGAACAGTGCCACACAAAATGCTGATGTTCCAGCTCAAGATGCCAAACCCAGTTTATCCTAATTTATTTACAAGGTTTATAAATAAAACATGCAGAGGGGCGGAGTGTAAAAAGTGAATTCAACTCTGTGTAGAAAATGCAATTTTTGGCTCCCTCATAAAATGTGTGAATTACATCAGTCATAAATTCACCAAAATGGGGAAAGCAAGAAACTGGAATTGTCAAATAATCCTCTGAATAACATCTGGAGAACAGGAAGGAAATCACGGCTTGTTTGTGATATTCAGAAATGACGATTGTGAGAATGTGAAGGTGGGGAGCAGTGAAATGATGATCAATGTTGTGGATGACACAAAGATGGGCTGGGTGGATCACAGTCAGGAGGGAAGTGTTAGGCTATAGGAGGATATAAACAAATTATTCAGATAGCCAGATCAATGGCCTGATGAAATTTAACACCGATAAATTGGGAAGATGCAAGTCAGAGGTAACAAGACAAATAAGCACTCAAAGGTGAGTATGAAAGAGGAGCGCTAAATTTCCTCATTTTTTCTTTGCAGCAGGAAAGGTTGAGGAGGGAATCTGGTACAGATGTACAAGAGCATAAGGGGTATGGAGAGGATGAACAGACAACAGCTGTTTTCCTGAGTCAAAGGATCAAAAAATAATGGACACACTTTTAAAGAGAAAGGGAGGGGTTTGAGAGAGAATTTGTGGAATGTGTTTCGAACCGAGAGGGTAACCTGAATCTGGAATGCGTTGTCTAGGAAGGTGGTTGAGGCAGGTAACCTCACAAACGTTTAAAAAGCCTTTGGATGTGCACTTGCTGGCACAGGCGTGATGAGCCTGTTTTTCATTGCATGATTCTTTGCAGTGGCAGCCATGAACACTCTGGTATATTCTGAAACAATAAGCAATGGCATTTGCTGCTTTGTTCCTTTGATGGTACTCAGTAAGTTTCTGTATTACAAAGCAGCAGCATCTCATGCAGCTTCAGCACTTACTCAACCAACGTCAGCCCAGCCATCTCTGGGAATATCCAGGGTAATTCACATGCTCTGTGCAAGCATTGGCCAACAACAGCACTGACACTATTCTAGCTGTTTGCCCCCATTATTATAGTTACAGCCATAATTTGAACACAGCTTTTCCTCCATTGTAATAAACACGTCTAGCAATAAGGATGTTGTTTTGCTGAAGCATAATAAATTATTTCCCAGGTATTCACTTTGAAAAACAGTAAGTTTTCCTGTGTTTTTTTCTGACAGTTGTTTCTCACAGAATTCCCCAACCCACCCTCTTTCCACTTTATCATTTCCTTGTGCACTGTCTCTCTGCTCTCACACACCTCACTCCCTCACATCCCCCACACTCTACATCTTTATTTATTAATCCCTGAAAAACTTGCGCTTCATCTCTATAATTTATTCCAACTCCCAACTCACATTTTGGACTGATTTGATTCTTTCTCTCGGCATGGTCATTAGACCGGCCCTGCCTGATGTCCTATTCACCTCGACCTTCTGCTCAGTTCCTGATCTGCTGCTTTGGTTGCCTGCACGTTGGTAAAATTCAGACTTTATATTTCAAGCTCTCTTCTGGCCACGTTTCCAGTTACCCATGTATTTCAATCACAAAATTGTTCTTGTCTCGGACGTTACTTCATGATTAGGACAAGGTATCAGAGTAGGAATGTCGCTGGATGTAATTCAGGAGCAAAGCTTATTAAATGAAAGACATTGTTTCAAGCGATTTGTTTCAAGTTCTACCACAGCTGATGGCAGAACTTCAATAAAAATGATAAGAATTGGAAAAACAACCATAAAACCCAGATTTTGTCTGAAAATCTTACTGTTTCACTGATGACTTTAAAGAAATTCGATATTACTGAACGGTCTGGGTTAAGTGTGACTTCAGACCCATATCAATGTGCTTGATTTTATATTGGCTTGTGAAATGACCTCACAATCAGGACAATTAGTGATGATTAACAAATGCTGCCCTGGCAGAGATGCCGACTTCCCATCGAATAACAAATTTGAAGCTTAAACCAAATAAAAGAAGATGCTGGATATCTGAAATTGCATAAATAATGCAAAGCAAAGAACAGAAAGTGCTGGGAGCTTTCCTGACCTGAAAACAGTTGGAAAATAGTGTGAATAATGCTGGGGACAGGGAAGTCTGCTGTGAAAGGGCGAAGGAGTGAGCTCAATCGATAGAGAAAGAGAGAGATAGAAGAAAAAGAGCAAACAACAGGAATGACGATCAGCTGGGATGGAAATAAAATGTGAAATTCACCTCATTTATTTTTGACTTTTCCCATCTTCCTGAATATCTTGCCCATGCCGGTACATGCATACCCCGCTTTTCAAATATTCGCTTTTTGCCATATCCCTTTCCGAAAAACCTCCATTACGTCCTGTTTTCGCGAACCAAAAGAAATCCGAAGAGGATTTTCACTGAGACCAAGAAAGATGATTTATTTTCCCACATAAATTAATGCTATTTCACTTTACTCCATATCAGCTTATGAAAGGTTTTGTAGGAACACTCTACTTTTAGATACTCAGTGAAACTATATATATCTAAGATCATGTTTAAAGCAATTTGATCCCAACTGTCTGTCTTCCATGAGTGTCGTCATCTTCTTATATTTATGAATGGAATATAGGTATCGATGGCTGGGCCAGCATTAATTCACTTATTTGATTGCCCTTGAGAAGACCTTGAGCCTCAACGGCACTTAGACAGAGTGAGGCACACGAGGTGACAGTTGCACAGGAGGTACTCAAAGCAAGAGCGACTTTCGCAAGATTAATATTATTTGAAAAGTTCGAGATTTCAATTCCCCAGTGTAATTAGGGTGGGGAAGAAGGTGTTCCTGAGCATACTGGTCCATGTTTTTAAGCCTCTGTATCTCCTCCCTTTTGGAAGAGGTTGCAGGAGACCACTACCAGTTTTGGAGAGATATTTGATGTTGCCAGCCTTTCGCTGACAACGGGAAGTGTAAATGGATGGAAGGTTGTCCTCCATGATAGTCTGGGCTGTGCACACAACCGTCTCTAGTTTCTTCTGGTCCTGGGAAAGCTGTTACCGTCACACTATTATGCACATGAATTGAATGCTTTCAGTTGCCAGTATGCAGAGCACTGGGAGAAGGCAGTTCCAAAATATTTAGATGTAACAATTGGTTGTTAAATGGAGATCCAAGTTCTGGTTGCTGTTTTGACAACAATTGAAATTTAACCAATAAATTTAAATTATGTTTAAGATACCAAAATACAAATGAGTTTATTTTATTGCCAACATTCAACCAAAGAGCCATCACATGCTTCAAACGAATAGAGACGCCATCACCATCACAACAAGGAAGAAATAGACAGACACATATAAGGAGAGAGAGAACACAGCGAGGGAAACAGAATGATCGTCAGTAAAACAGAGAAAGGAAACAAAAAAAGAAACAAACAGTCACATGGACAGGGAGAAGGGGAGATAGTAAGTTCAGGGAAAGAAACAAAAGACAGAGAAAAGGAAAAGACAGGGAAACAGATAGTGTGAGAGAAATAGTGAGCGACAAAGCACACAGGGAGCTGAGGATAGGGTCACAGTGAGCTGAGCATGGGGAATGGGAGGTGCTGGTGTGAGAACCAGAGAGAGATCGGAGTGAGCTGGGGGGAGGAAGATGAGCATTTACTATGACCTGTAACAAGGTGTACAGGCAGATCATAGTAAGCAAGGATGTGCAGAACGATGGCTGTAAAACATGTCAGAGAGGCATATAGGTTACGCTGCACTGCGCATGCGCGAGGCGAGGTCAACATGAACAAGATCAGGATTATTTGAGATGAGAGAGTTCATTCATCAGTCTAATAACAGTCAGGAAGAAACTTTTGATGAACCAGCTGCTCTGTATTTTCAAGGTTCCAGATCTTTTAGCCTGATGGAAGAGGTTGTGGGAGACGTTTACTGGGGTGTGATTGGTCTTTGATAATTTTAGAACAAAATATTCCAGCACAGAAAAAGGCCATTCGGTGGTCCGAGCCTGCGCTGATCCAAATCCCCTATCTAAACCTGTTGCCTATTTTCTAAGGATCTGTATCCATTTGCTCTCTTCCCATTCATGTATCTTTCCAGAAACATCTCAAATGGAACCATTGGTCATAGTTCACCATTTTGCGAAACTCCCTTCCCCTACTATTCTCTGCCTCCTGCTTCCCAGCCAGTTCTTTATCCACATAGCTAGCGCACCATGTGACTACACTTTCTCCATAACCTGACCTTGGGGAAAACATACCAAACGCCTTCCTGAAGTCCATGTACTTGACACCTACAGTCTCTCCCTCATCAGAGCTGAAAATGTGTTGCTGGAATAGTGCTGCAGGTCAGGCAGCATCCAAGGAGCAGGAGAATCGACGTTTCGGGCATAAGCCCTTCTTCAGGAAGGGCTTCTTCAGGCCTGACCTGCTGCGCTTTTCCAGCAGCACATTTTCAGCTCTGATCTCTAGCATCTGCAGTCCTCCTCTCCTTCATCAGTCAACTTTGTCATTTCCTCAAAGAATTCTATTGAGTTGGTAAGACATGACCTTCCTTGCACAAGAACTTGTTGCCTATCACTGATAAGACTATTTCCTTCCAAATGAGAGTAGATCCTATCCCTCAGTATCTTCTCTAGCAGGTTCCCTAACGCTGACATCAGTCTCACTGGTCTATAATTGACTGGATTATCGCTACTACCTTTCTTAAACAAGGGGATTAACAATTGTCCAGTCTTCCGGGACATCAGTCGTGTTCAAGGATATCTGTTAATTCCTCAGCTATTTCCTGTCTCCCTTCCCTCAGTAATCTGGGGTAGATGTTGGCAGCCTTTCTGCGGCAACGAGCCATGAAAATGGAATCAACGGTTGGGATGTTAGAGTCTGTGTTTGTCAGAGCTGTGCACCCAACCTTCTGTAGTTTCTCACGGTCCTGAGTAGAGCAGTTGCCATATCAGGCTGTTATCCACCTGGACAATACGCTTTCAATGGTGCATCTGTAGAAGTAGTGCATGCTGATTTTCCTGTATCACCTCAGGAAGGAGAGGCATTGTTGAACCTTCCCGACCGTCGGACCTATGTGAGAAGTTCAGGACAGGTTGTCAGTTACCATCACTCCGAGGGACTTGATGCTCTGCACTCCCTCAAACGGTTGATGCAGATGGCGTGTGTTCCCCTCCTTTCTTCATAAAGTCGGTGATCAGTCCTTTACGTTTTCCGGATTAGAGAGAGACATCATTATCAACAGGTCATGCCACCAAGCTCTCTATCGCCTTTCTACTTTCAGACGCGTTGTTGTTTAATATCCGTACTGCTATAGTGATGTCATCAGCGAACTTGTAGCTGGCGTTGTTTGGAATTTGGAAACTCAGCCGCGGCTGTACACGGAGTACGTAGGGGGCTGAGGACACAGCCGTGGTTGTACAGGGAGGACATTAGGGGGCTGCAGAAACAACCGTGGGTGTACAGGTAGTACAGTGGTTGGCTGAGGGCACAGCCGTGGGTGTACACGAAACACACTAAGGGGCTGAGATCACAGCCGTAGGTGTAGCTGGAGTACCGTAAGGGGCTGAGGGCACAGACGTGGGTTTGCATGGAGGACAGTGGGGGGTTAAGGACACAGCCGTGGGTGTGCAGGGTGTACAGTGAGGTGCTGATGGTACAGCCGTGGGTGTACAGGGAGTATTGTCGTGTGTTGAGGACACATCCTTCAGCAGCTTTAGTGATGATCATTATTGTGGAGGAGGTGATTTTACCAATCTTCACGATTGTGGGTCAAAAGCCTTAGGAGCCAGTTGCAGAGGATTGAACCGAGACCAAGGTCGTGGAATTTTGGGATTAGTCTGTAAGGGAT
Organism: Chiloscyllium punctatum; assembly: GCF_047496795.1. Lineage (NCBI taxonomy): Eukaryota > Metazoa > Chordata > Chondrichthyes > Orectolobiformes > Hemiscylliidae > Chiloscyllium > Chiloscyllium punctatum. The sequence continues at coordinate 118,887,062 of NC_092742.1, forward strand.
AATGATTTTGAATGTGGAGCTTTAGTCAATGAGCAGGAGTCTGGTATGGGTGTCCTTGTTGTCTAGATGTTCCAGGGATGCTTGCAGGCTCGGGTATGGCATCTGTTGTGAACCCGTTACATCAGTCGGCACATTATAGGGCAGCAGGTCAGGCTGGGAGACTGGAGTTGGTGTAGGCCATCAGCAGCCTCTCAAAGCACTTCATCGTCTGTAAGGGCACGTTCCATGTTCTTTCTCACTCACGAGGTTGATGATGGTTTCTTGAATCAGGTTGGGACTTCGGCTTCTTGAGGGAGAGGCTGAAGTTGTATGTGAATACCTCTGCTAGTTGGTACAAACAAGATTTGAGTGTTCAGCCAGGAACACTCTCCAGGCCCATCAGTTTCTTTGATTTGACTCACTGAAAGATCGACCTTGCCTGCAGCGGTGACAACAGACACAGGTACATCTGGGACTTGATATTCCCTCCCCCTACCTCTCTCTGTCGTGTTCAACACACAATGACATTGGTTGTTGTGAGCACCACACAGTCAGCATTGAGACAGATTGCCATTAATAGACTGGGATCGTGCGCCATCAAGTTCTGCATCACCATAATGGGGGTAAATTCATTATAAAATGGTGTGCAGGGTGTCAGTGCAAGTAGTACAAGGAGTGAAGACTTTGAAGGTGTAAATCCAGTCAAGCCACTGCTTAAACCTAAATGGAGTCAAGCATCTTGAGCGTTGTGCCTTTTCAATGGTGGACAGTCCTTAGGTCGTCAGAAAGTGCCATTTACGTGAACCATCTGACCTGACAGAAGTTTTGCGAGGTTTGCAGATGATACAATGATGATTGGATGGACAGGTGATAGTGAGGAAGTGGGGAGGCTGCAGAAAGACTTGGACAGTTTAGGACACTGGGAAAACACATGTCTGATGGAACACCATATGGGAACATGTGAGATTATGCACTTCAGTAGGCGGAATACAGGCAGACACTATGTTCTAAAAGGCTTCATGAAATCTGAAGCACAAAAGGAGTTGAGTCCTCGCCCTGTCTTACGGTTAATGCGCAGGTTCAATTGGCAGTTAGGAAAGCTAATGCAATGTTAACATTCATTTCAAGAGAGTGAGAATAGAAAAGCGGAGACATACTGCTGAGAATGTAATGGACTATGGACAGGCGGGATTTGGATTATTGTGAGCTGTTCTGGGGAAGGATCTACTGGTGTTGGACATGATTTATACTGGGAATGATGGCTTGTCATATGAGCGGCAGTTCAGGACTCTGTGTCTGTATTAAATGGAACTAGGAAGAATGGGGGCGGGGGGCGCATCTGATTGAAGTTGACCGACTGCTGCAAAGATTTATACAGTTAGAGTATAGAAGACATTTACATTCGTCTTAGAGACTACGACAAAATGGCACAGTTTCAGAGTGAAGAGATAGGCTGAATAGCCGAAATCTATTGCTATATCTCATGCCCTTATGGTCATACAGTCGATTATTCAGTGCAGAGTTGAAAGGCTCAGACCTGCTCTTGTAACCCTTGTATCGATACGTTGATTTGACTTCACCTTCTGGTCAATGGTAACCCTTGTAATATGGATGGTGGGAGAATTCAGTGCCAGTCAGTAGCGCAGTAATATGTTGAATATAAGCTGCTATCTGTGAGTCTCTATGATGATTGTCATTTTCAGTTTGGTATTTTTGAAGGATCGATCCTGTTAAGCTAATGTTGTTGAATTTAACAAAACAGGTGCAATTTATCACAGCACTCAGCAACAATACGTCATGGAACACTGAACACCTTTCTAATAACAGAATGGTCTATAATGTTCATCATCAGAAACACTGCTTTCCTATTCATGTTTAAATCAGACTACTTGTCCCATCAAGGCGCTCAACTTGGAACTTTTTACATTTTTTTTTCGGATATGAGAATCACTGGATGGGTCCACCATTTCTTGTCCGTCCCTAGTTGCCCCCTTGAGAAGGTGGTGCTAAGCTGCCTTCTTGTACCGCTGCAGTCCACCTGCTGTGCATTGACCCACAATGCTATGAGGGAGGGAGTTACAGGGTTTGGACCCAGCAACAGTGAAAGAATTGTGATATATTTACAACTCAGGATGTTGACTGGTTTGGAGGGGAGTTTGAATGTGGTGGTGTTCGCAAAAGCCTGCTGCTCTTGTCATTCTAGATGGAAGTGCTCGTAGGATTGGAAGTACTGTCTGAGGATCTTTGAAGAATTTCTGCAGTGCATCTTGTAGATAGTACACACTGCTTCTACTAAGCATTGGTCGTGGAGGCAGTGAATGTTTGTGGCTGTGGTGCCAATCAAATGGGCTGCTTTGTCCTGGATGGTGTCAAGCTTCTTTCATGTCGTTGTGGCCTCACTCATTCAGGCAAGTGGGAGAATTCCATCTCACTCCTGACTTGTGCCTTGTCGTTGGTGAAAATGCTTTGGGAAGACAGGAGGTGAGTTACTCACGCAGTATTCCTAGCCTCTGATCAGCTCTTATATTTATGTGGCGAGTCCAGTTGAAGTTCCGGTCAATGATAACCCCAAGTGTATTGATAGAGGGTGTGGAGTGGGGAATGTAGTGACAAATATGCTGCTGAATGCCAAGTGTTTATATTGTTTCTTACTGGTGACAGTCATTGTCTGACATTTGTGTGACGCGAATGTTACTAGCCACATGTCATCTCATGTCTGGAGATTGTCCAGATCTTGTTGCATGAAGGCACGGACTGCTTCAGTATCTGAGCATTTGTTAATGGTGCTAAACATTGTGCAGTCATCGAATATCCACATTCTAACCATATGATGGAAAGAAGGTCATTGATGAAGCCACTGAAGATGTTTGGACCGAGGTTTCATCCGGAGGGCCACTGAAGATGTTACCCAGTATGGTGATGAAACATCTGTAAATGAACATTCCAGTTCATGGAGCAAACCTGCATCAACATTATCCTGAGGGACTACTGCAGAGATGTTCTGGAACTGAGATGACTGACCTCCAATAATAATGACCGTTTTCCTATCTGTCAGTTATGACTCCAATAACAAGTGTTGGCCCGCGATACCCTTTTTGCTGGGGTTCCTTGATGCCACATTTGAAAGAATACAACCTTGATGTCAAGGGCTGGAATTCAGTTCCTTTTTCTCTGTTTGAACCAAGGCTGTGAATAGGTCAGGAGCAGAGTGTCTCTGGCAAAACCCAAAAGGGGCGTCACTGAGCAGGCTATTGCTGAGCAGGTGCTGCTTGATAACACGATTGATGACACCTTCCATCACTTTACTGATGATGGAGAGTACATTGATGAGGCGGTATTGGGACGGGTTGAATTTGTCCTGCGTTTTATGTACAGAACATACTTGAACAGTTTTTTTTTCCCATTGTCGGTTTGTAACTGTACTGGAACAGCTTGCCTAGGGAAGCGGGAAGTTCTGGAGTACAAGTCTTCAGGACTATTGCCGGCAGGTTATCAGGGGTTATAGCCTTTGCAGTACCCAGTACCTTCAATCGTTTCTTGACATCAGTCAATCGAATTTGCTGAAGACTGCTATCTGTAATGATGGGGACCACGGGAGAAGGCCGAAATGGACAATTCACTCGAAACTTCTGACTGAAGATTTCTGCGAAAGCTTCAGCCTTACCTTTTGCACTGATGTGCTGGGTTCCTCCATCATTGAGGATGGGAATATTTGTGGAGACTCCAGTGAGTTGTTTAATCATCCAACACCAACCATGATCGGACTCGGAGGACTGCATTGTTTACATCTGATGCATTCGTTGTGGGATAGCTCAGTTCTGTCTGTCCCTTGCTGCTTATGTTATTTGGCACATACGTATTTCATGCCGCTACCTTACCTCTAACACTACGGGCCCTTATTATACTCAGTCATCTCCTGTGTGACACCTTGTCAAAGGCCTTCTTGAAATCCAGGTGGATAACATCCATTGGCTGTGCTTGGTCAAGCCTGCTCATTTCCTCTTCAAAGAATTCCAACAGATTTGTCAGTCATGACCTTCCCTTGATGAAGAGATTTTGTCCCATTTTACCAAACACTTCCAAGTATTCAGAAATCTCATCCTTCACAATGGATTCCAGGATCATACCCAAGACCGAGGTTAAGCCATTAATTGTGGATATTTTTTGTCTTTTTCCTCACTCCCTTGTTACAATGGGGTGTCACGTTCGCGGGTGTCCAGTGCACTGGGATTGTTCCTTACTCTAGTGATTCCTGAAAGATCACCACTGTCCCCCCACACCTTCTGCAGCTATCTTCCTTATATCTCTGGGATGTAGTCCATCCGGTCCAGGATAATTAACCACCTGCAGGTCATTCAGTTTTTTCTCGCACGCTGTCCATGGTGGTGGCCAGCATCCTCAGCTCTGGCCCCTCACTGTCTTGAATGTTAAGGTATTACTCGTATCTTCCACCGTGACCAAATTTTTCAGTTCCTCAGCCTATTCTTGTTCACCACGACTACCTCTCCAGTATCATTTTCCAGCAGTTCAATGTCTACTTTTGCCTCTCTTTTGCACTTCATATAATGAAAGAAGCTCGTACAGACTTCCTTAATGTAAGTGGCTAGCTTACCCCCATAATTAATAATCTTCCTCCTTATTTTATTTTGTTTGCTCTCCGTTTTGTCTTTGTAAGCTTTCCAATCCTCTGGTTTCCCAAACAGCCCCTCGCCACATTATATGCGTTCTCATTTGCTTCTATGCTGTCCCTGACTTCCCTAGTCAGCTATGGTTGCCTCATCCTCTCTCTATCATGCCCCTTTTTCCTCAAGAGAAATCTCTGGTGCATCCTGAATTACTCCAAAAATCTCCTGTCATTGCTTGTCCACGGTCTTTCCTTCTGCACCTGTATCCCAGTTAATTCTACCAGCTCCTCTGTCATGCCTCTTTAATTGCCTTTATTCAGCTGCAATACCATTACCTCGGATTCTAACTTCTCCACCGGAAATTGCAGAGTAAGTTCAATCATATTATGATCACTGCCTCCTATGATTTCTTTTATACAAAGCTCCCCTCATCTAGTCTGCCTGTTCAAGCTGCTACAAAAGACCATCTCATAGACATTCCACAAATGCTTTTTCCTACAAACCACTATCAAACTAAATTCCCAGTCCACCTGCATAATGAAATCCCACATGATCACTGTAACGTTGCCTTTCCTACAGATCTTGCTATCTCCTGTGTATCTTGCACCCCAGCTCCTGGCTACTGTTTGGCGGCCTGTATATAACTGCAACAGCATTTTTTCAGCTTTTTGATTCCCCAGTTCTACCGACACAGATTCTACACCATCTGAGATTATTTCATTTCTTCTGATTGATTCAATTCCATTTCTTAAGAATGAGACAAATCTGTCTCTCTCCCACATTCCTATCATTTCGACAGGATGAATACTCTTGAATATTTAGCTCCCACTACTGATCCTCTTTCAGTGATGTCACTGTGATGCCCTCTACGTCATATATGCTAATTTGTGTATGTGTCACAAGCTTATTTATATTATTTCTTCCTTGCATTCCTATATAACAGTTCAGTTCTGTATTTACCGTCCTCTTCTCATTGTCATTTGCTTGCCCAGCCATTGGTACCTACACGAACCCTAGCCACTGACTGATTCTGCTCCCACTCCGAGTTCGTCTGCACCTCAGATGACATATCCCAAAAGCAAACACCAGGTCGGCAGCACAACCTTCAGGACTCTCAATCCTGGTCACAGAGAATATTCAAAGTTTGTGAGAAGATTTGTAGCTCGTGTGTTCGTTGTTGTGGTTCTGTTCGCCGAGCTGGGAATTTGTGTTGCAGACGTTTCGTCCCCTGTCTGGGTGACATCCTCATCCTCCTGTGAATCTTTTCTGTGATCTTTCCTCCGGCATTTATAGTGATTTGAATCTGCAGCTTCCGGTTGTCAGTTCCAGCTGTCCGTTGCAATGGCCAGTATATTGGGTCCAGATCGATGTGCTTATTGATTGAATCTGTGGATGAGTTTTTTTCATGCACAGGCTGGTGTGTGTATGAAAACAACTGTGGGAGGAAGTGATGGACATTGGTCCCATTCCAATCTTTAAAAGGCATCTGGATGGGTATGTAAATTGGAGGGGTACGAAAAATATCCGCCAAGTGCTAGAAAATGGGACTAGATTAGGTTGGGTAACCTGGTTGGCATGGACGAGTTGGACTGAAGGATCTGTTTCCATGCTGTACATCTCTCTGACTGTATAACGTTCTGACTGAATGACATAAAGTAGGTTCAGATAGCACAAAATCAGTGTGGGTCGAATAATGTATCCCGAAAGGTTGAAATAAAGACACATAGATCGAGTTATGTTCAGGATTCCAAAACGTAGTCAGGAGCTGCGGCACAATATACACCAGGAGATAGAAAAGATGCATAGAAAAGGCAAAGTCCAGTAGTCATGTGAGATTTTTAAAACACTGGGGGGGGGGGGGTGACTGGGAAAATCAGGCTGGTAGTGGTTTTCAAGAAAAATAATTTGTGGAGTATCTTCGGTAGGGCTTTTTGGAGCAGCTTGTAGTGGAGCCCGTTCAGGAATAGGCAATACTGGGTTTAGTGTTGTGCAATGAGGCAGACTATTTAAGAGAACTTAAAGTGAAGGAACACGAAGGAATCAGTAATCACAATATGATTGAATTTATTCTGCAATTTGAGAGGGAGAAGATAGAATCAGAGATAATGGTATCGTTGGTGTTCCTAGTAAGTCATTCTCTTTGCTATAAAACCGGGCTGAACTGTGTTTCTGCTCATGTTAGGTAAATTTTGGAAAAGGGGAAATCAGTGTCTTCACTTCCAATCAAAAATTCCTTTCCTGATAAATTCTACAAAGCAAATTACTATTTATAAATTGCTCACTGATATGCGAGAAGGAATCAGACTGTTCTCAAACTCCATAATCCTTCCAGCCCTGCACAGATCTACATTTCCATATCCTGCCTACTCACCAATCCTGCCCAGTACCACCGTTATGATGTCCCGGTCTAATCGTCACCCTCAGTACAACTTCTGAATAAACTTCTTTATTTGTGCCACTATGAAATCTGGATTCATCTGTTTCAAGTCCCTTCTAACCACATGTCCATGTGAAAAGAATTGTACTTGAGATGTTTATCTTGTTCTCTCCACAGAATCTGTCAGACAGGAAGATAGTGCTTGGTGCTCAAGTCATTGACGCTTCATGTAGAGGCACAGAATAATGATCTGTTGATGTCTCATGAAGCAATTTGATGGAATTTAAAAGAAACAATCATTATTTGTAATAAACAGAAGCCCATCTGCTTGTGTCATATCCTTTCGAGACGGCAATGGGTTATCCTTCCTTGGTCAGGTCTCCGTGTAACTGCAAACACACAGCAATGTGGTTGGCTGTTTACTGTCCAATGGAACAGCTGAACCAGCCACTCAGTTCAAGATAGGGATAACATACTGGTCTGACCAGGGCTTCATATGCCTCGTGAAAAAGAAGAAAATGAAAGATAACTCCCTCCTACTTCCTGTTTCCCATATTGCTACTGCTCACTTCCATCAGGTAGGCGACTATTCCTTATTTTAGGTGTATTCCATCTCATTGAGTCTGTCCCCGAGAGTGATGTCCATCTCGATCGGTACCTCTGGTGCTGGTTTTATTGACACTGACATACAGATGGAAGGAAGATGTAAATTTCGCATCAGTGACAATATATAGAGAATGATGCTTTTTACGCCATGAGAAAGAAATGGAGACGGTGAAGTGAGGGAATGTAATTAATGTGATCATCCCTGAGAGATTTTTTGAGGCAGTATTTGAGGCATTGTCCACAGATTTTCTCTCCTTTATAAGGAATGATCTCCTTACCACAGAGAGAGTTCAAAGGAGTTCCACCAAACTAATCCCTGGGATGATGGTACCATGAGGAGTGAGTTAAGATTAATCTGTCGCACTGTGAGAGAAAAAAATGGGATTGCGTTGGAACTTCAGGGGGATGGACAATCACACATGATGTTCTAAACAGACATTAATACGGTGATAGATACCACTTCTTTTTTTACTAACTTTATTAAATTCTAGATACTTTTAGTACCTCTGAAAACATTCCCCCAACCACCCCCACTCCCCATATCAATGAGAGAACAGAAAATCCAGACTTTGAATAAAAACTCCACATATTAATGCAGTGCATTTGTTGAGTGACCCTGCACTGAGTGTCATGTTATTCATAATCCCAACATCAGCCACAATACCTTCAATCTAAAACAGTTAACTATTCCCACCAGCTTCTGATCCCCACGGAGAACATGGGACTGTCTTCTTGGAGATGGAAGATGTCTCCTTGAGACTTGACAGAAAACATCTCGCTTCCCTCCTCACTGCCAGCAAACCACGTTAAAGTAGCAATTGTTCCACAGACAATGGAGCCACGATAAACATCAAGATCTACTCCTGTGAATTGTCATGTTGGAGCATCAGTGACATCCTCCTGTTCCTGTATAAGCCTTTGCGAGGCTGAATGGCCTCTTCCTGGTCACGTGGAACAGTTTTGAGCGACTGTTTTGGCTCCATCTGTTCCTGTTTAACAGTTCGATGTGCTGACCATTGCCCTCGTCTTCCTATGTAACAAGCAGGAATATTGAATGTATTGCCACTCTTCCTGTTCAGTAGATTTGATGGGCTGAATGCTAGCTCATATTCATGTGTAACCAGCTTGAGATGCTGAATGAGCTCCTCATTTAAGTATGGAAATGTGCAATGTCTGGCCCTGCTATTACATAAATTTTACCAACACTTTAACAGCACAAACTGGAATGCTGTCCGGGCCTTGCTGCACATGAACACAGACTGCTTCAGGAGATGAGGGGGGAAAATATTCTGAACATTGTGTGATCTTCAGTGATCATCCCCATTTCTGATGTAATGATGGGGAAGGACATTTATGATGCAGCTGAAGATGATTGTATCGAGGAAGCTACCCTGAGGATCTCTTGTAGGGATGTCCCGGGACTGAAAGGATTGATGTCCACCAACCATGAACATCTTCCTCTGTGTGATGTCTGACCCCCAGTGGAGAGATTGTGGCTGATTCCTATGAAATTTAATTTAGCCAACGTTTCTTGATCCCATCCTGAGTCAACTCCTGCCTTGATATCAGGGTCTGTCACTCTTACATGAGCTGCTGTGTTCACTCTTTTGAACATACAAATAGGTTATTGTATATGTTTGGGGCATGTAACCTTCTCACAGAGGATAGTGAATGTCATAAATTATCTGGTCAAGAGAGTTCGGGGAGTGATATCACTGAAAGTATTTACAGATGAGTTAGGTGGTTTTTTGACCTGCCATGGAATTGAGGGATGTGAAAAATTGAAAATAAAGCAGAGTAGATAACAACAGTGGATCATCCATAATCTTATACAATGGCACGGCAGGCCTGACCATCCGAATTACCATCCGATCCTGTTCCTTATGCTCTCCAATTCTGTAATTAGGAAGTTAATGGTTGTAATTTTCTTGAACATTCGATATTGGTTTTACAGTTACAGAGACCAAAGCATTATGAGTCATTTCAGGGTGAGGTATGGGGACTGTATTCACAGTGAATCTGGATCTGCACCATGACTAACAAATGAAACACAAGTTGCAGAGAGGAGACACTCTATTAATAGACCAGAGGCGTCTTTTGAGCCCAGCCTGGGTTTTGAATTAACATTTTTCAACCCACGCCAAACTTTGTGTGACAATTGTGAGGGACAGAAGGAGATCTTGTATTACTGTGGACCAGGTATTTCGAGCAATTGGCCTCTGTCTAATCGTGTGCAGGAACTGTGAGGGGCTGAATGGAATATAGGAACATCGGACTGAGGAGCAGGAGTGGGCCATTAGACACTTTGTCTTTGCTCTACCACGCACTAAGATCGTAGCTGATCTGATTGTTGTCTCAGCAGTACTTCTTCTGCACGTGCACCATTTTCCTCCATTCACTTGTCTATCAAATATTTAACAGACACAACTTTGAATAAATGTAAACATCCAGGCACCACAAACTTCTGGGGAAGGGAACTCCCACTTCAACAGCCCTTTTAGAATTTATCATTCGTGGTCCAATCAATATTGCAGGGTCAGTGTTTCATTTTGCTGTCACACTGCTCCACTTTTTACAACAAATTTCAAAGTTTAGTGATATGGCTAATGACATAAATGTCAGCCTGGCTAATCTTCTAGAATAATGTGAAACACACACACAGAGATCTTAAGACAAACAGAAAAATGAAAGCTTTACAGAGTTTCATAATAGTTGAATTCAAACAAATGGATAGATGACAGACTGTCCCAAATCTTATTCGGTCCTCTGAAGTCATTCGTTTAGATTCCCTACAGTGTAGATACAGGCCCTTCAGCCCAACAAGTCCACACCGACCCTCCCAAGATTAACTGATCCAGTCTCATTTCCCTCTGGCTAATGCACCGAACACTGTGGGCAATTTAGCATGGCTAATTCACATGGCCTGCACATTTTTGGAACAGTGGGAATAAACCGGAGCACACGGAGGAAATCCACACAGACACGAGGAGAATACGCAATCTCCACACAGACAGTCGCCCGAGGCTGGAATTCAAGCTAGGAGCCTGGTGCTGGGAGGTAGCGGTGCTAATCACTGAGGCGCCGTGCCACCCATTCTGCTCAGGCAAGCTACTTGTGATGTGATTTCTCCCCAGAATAGTTGGATTTAGCTGAATTCCCTTTGCTTCCAACGGTAGAGATTCCAATCAACCTCTCATCAGGAATACTCCACGACTCATCAGGTAGAGGTGAGTCAGAGATTTACTGTTGCCAGTTGGAACAAAAGAAGATAGAGGGATCAATCGGCTGCTGCTTCTCAGGCAGAGAACGTTGTTCTCCCTCTCTGTGTTGAAACATGCAATCATGTCAACTGAACACCAAACTGGGCCGTGTACACTCGTCATGAACATTCTCTGGAATGGATCATAATAGACGATATGCAAATGTATCATTGCTGTTGTTATACGCAGTGCCTTTCATTAGCAAAAGAGAAAATTCCTGCTTTATAAGTTGATGATTTGTTGGTATCCATATGCTTAATTTTTTTAAATCGGCTGATGTTTTCATAATATCTGTGCTAAAATCAATGCATTTTATTCTTAAAGTTTATTCCATAATTTTTGTCTCCCTGAGAAGAGAAAATGTACATCCCGCTGATTTTTCTCAAAATTGTGTATGCTTCTAAAGGATTTCTCATCTAAGACCAAAATTGATAATGTTTCAAAACAAAAGGCCTTCATTCCAGAAAAGTGTGAACAAAACGTTGTTCATAAGCTTCAAGAACTTTTTTTAGGTTAAGGAATCAAAACTGCACATAATGTGCCAGATGTGGTCTTAGCAACGCCCTGTACAGATGTAGACGCGAAAAATGTGATGCTGGAAAACCACAACAGGTCAGGCACTCTCAACGAACAGGAGACTCGATGTTTCGGGCATATTCCTGATGAAAGACTTATACCCGTGACGCCAATTTTCCTGCTCCTTGGACGCTGCCTGATTGGCTGTGCTTTTTCAGCCTCACACTGTTCGACTCTGATCTCCAGCATCTGCACTCCTCACTTTTACCGGTACAGATGCAGTAAAACATTCCTGATTAAACCTGGTACCCTTTGCCAGAAACACAATCATTCCACTTAGCTTTCAAATTTGTACAGCTAGTGCAGACTAACGACATCCGATTCGTGTAGCAGGATCATGCATACCGTCTGTATCTCAGAGTTCTGCAATCTCTCTCCACTTAAATTGTTTACCATTGTTTTATCCTTCCATCCAAAATAGACAACTCACATTATGCTATATCTTCTGAAGGTTTGCTCACTAATCTCCCTTTGCCTATATCACATTGATCACACACGACCTCCATTTGATGACATACTGGATGACCAGCTTGGTGTTTAAGCTAATTGGGCTTTGATACATTCAGACTCTTCCTCCAGATCTTTGGTCCAGGTACTGATTGTTGATGATCCCATAGTGATCTCTGAGGCACTCCACCAGTTACAGCTTTGTAATGTGAAAATAAGCATTTATCGCTACTCTCTATTTCCTGTTAGCAACAGCTTCCTGTGTAACAGCTGAGATGTTTACATGGCGTCCTGTGCAGTAAAATGTACTCAATGAGGTAAAATGATTCGTTCTATTTTCCTCTGTAACTTATTAAATAGGCAGAATATTCTCCTCCAGTCTCATAGTAACGTTAATGACTGGCTAAATGAGATGGCCCCCTATCTTTGTCACAGCTTCGAGGGGTGGATGGAGGGCACAATACATAGGGTAGTGGCAGCAGTATTTCCCTGTAACAGCATCAAGGGTGGATTGAGGGAACAACATATTGGGTAGGGCCAGCAGTATATTTCTGTAAACGCATTGAAGGGTGGATTGAGGGAACGACGCATGGGGTAGGGGCAGCAGTATATCTTTCTAACAACCTCGAGGATGGCTTGGGGGAATGACACATGTGGTAGAGGCAGCAGTATGTCTCTGTAACAGTATCGAGCGTGGATTACGAGAACAACACATGACGTAGGGAGAGCAGCATGTCTCTGTAACAGCCTCGAGGTTGGATTGAGGGAACAACACATGGGGTAGGGCCAGCAGTATATCTCTGTAACAGCCTCGAGGGGTGGATTGAGGAACAACATATGGGGCAGGGGCAGCAGTTGTCCATTCGGCGCCACCAGTCAGAATGCTCATGACTGATCCAATTGTGTTTGACCATCCGTCTCCTGTCTGTTCCCAATAAATATTGACTCTCCTGTCCAGCAAAGATCACTCAAGCTCAGCCATGAATATCTTCAAAAACCGAGTCTTCACTGCTCCCTGAGGATGAGGACCCTACAGATAATACAACACTAAAGTGAAAGGGGCGACCTTATTTCAGTGTGGAACCTGTTATTTTAAACTGTGTTAACCTAACATGAAATCGCCACCTTTTTTGAAATACAAGGACATAATAATTAGGCATAGATATAAACCATTCAGCCCTCTAAACCTGTCCAATAGGACCACTGACCCTTTTCAAACAAATATGTATTAAACTCATTCCCTGCTCCCGTCCCAGGAAGAGAATAACTGATAGCATGACACCACACGAGCATTAAAAATGCAGAATTAGGACATTCGGCCCATTGCCTCTGAATACCAGAGAGATTAGAGATTTCTCAACATCATTCTCCTGACTACTCACTGTAACTCTTGACATGCTTATTCATCAAAAACCTATCTATCTCTGTCCTATAAGCACTAGTGTCTGTGTCTCTGTGGTCTGTGCGTGCACTTGTGTGTGTCTGTTCATGTGTCTGTGTGTTTGTGTATTTATGTGCTGACATCGGTTTATCTGTGTATTAGCCTGTGCGTTTTACTTGTGCTTGTGTCTATTTGTGTGCGACTGTCGATGTCTCCTTATGCCACTAGTTGTGTATGGTTCTATCTCCATGTATGTACGGTGAGTGACAGTATATTAGCGTGTTTACATATGTCTGAATATTTTTGTGTCTGTATCGCTCTGCAATGAGATATTTGTAGTTTTGGGAGGGAGAAAATTGTGAGAACAGACACAATGGTTAAAGTGCGAATTGCCCTTCACTGAACATTGTTTTTTTACTCAGTTGGAGGGACATGGATGTCGCGGAATCTCCATATGACACGCCCCGGTCCTCTCTGGCTCATACCAGGTTCCTCCCCACATGGTTGGGGGGTGGGGTGGAGGCGGATCAGATATCGGGTGCTCCACCATCTGGGTTGGCCCTTTCTCTCCTATTACAGTCCGTTTCTGCGGGAATGGGAGAAAGGGGGAGAGGGAGTGGTGGTGGGAGTCTGTGTCCCTGCTGTTAATGCTGGTGTAGGTGGAGGGGGAGGGGGAGTGATGAGGTGTTCAGAGGGAGTCAGCCCACAGTGTTGTATCCATGCAGTGTTATTAGTTGTTGTGGTACTGTTCGCCGAGCTGGGAATTTGTCTTGTAAACGTTTCGTCCCCTGTCTAGGTGACATCCTCAGTGCTTGGGAGTCTCCTGTGAAGCGCTTCTGTGCTGTTTCCTCCGGCATTTACAGTTGCCTGTCTCTGCTGCTTCCGGTTGTCAGTTCCAGCTGTCGGCTGTAGTGGCCGGTATATTGGGTCCAGGTCGATGTGTTTGTTGATAGAGTCTGTGGATGAGTGCCATGCCTCTAGCAATTCCCTGGCTGTTCTCTGTTTGGCTTGTCCAATAAGAGTAGTGTTGTCCCAGTCGAATTCATGTTGCTTGTCGTCTGTGTGTGTAGCTACGAAGAATAGCTGATCGTGTCGTTTCGTGGCTAGTTGGTGTTCACAGCCAGGGAACAGCCAGGGAATTCCTAGAGGCATGGCACTCATCCACAGACTCTGTCAACAAACACATCGACCTGGACCCAATATACCAGCCACGACAGCGGACAGCTCGAACTGACAACCGGAAGCGGCAGAGACAGGCCACTATAAATGCCGGAGAAAACAGCACAGGTGCTTAATTCAATAGTGAGAGTGGTAGTGCCTGAGCCTTATTTCGAGAAGATATATGAACCTTGTTAGGGGGTAGGTGCTATAACAGGTAGTGAGTGTGAGGGCGCAGAGAGAGTACGGTGAAAGTTAACCTGGCAGAGTGGGGAGGATATTGATGCTTGTCCAGTGATGCTGGTCATTTCTTCAGATCATGTCAGCGTCGAGATGATCCTCCCAGAATGGCTTGTTCACGTCTATCACTAATAACGCCACAGACCCTGTCCCTCAGATTCCACAGAATCAGTTTGGGTAGATTTTCCAAATAGGAAGGAGAAGCAAGCATTGGTGTATTAGTGTATTATTTGCTCTCGGGCAAATTCTGTGCATTATATGCTCTGTAAATTAGAGATGCAAATATTGTATTATTGCATGATCTCAAATTGCATCTAAACTGCGTTAACTAAGTAACTGCCAATGTTGTGAAAAGTAAATTCCATAAGCGTATAACAGGTTGGTTGAAGAGTATGTTGTGACTGAAACAAGAGAGCAGGTTATTTTGGATTTGGTGTTGTGTGGTCAGAAGGACTCATTAATAACCTTGCTCTGAGGACTAGAGAGGTTAATATACTGCATTTTACACGGCGCCTGCATGCAATCTCGAATGTTTGAACACGGAGTGGTAGACACTAAATGGTTGTTAGAATATTAGAATCATGGTGTCCTGCAGCTTGGATACAGGTCCTTTGGACCAAAGTGGTCCGTGCCGACCAAAATGTCCATCCATACTAATTTCATTTCCCTGCCCTTGTCCCTTATTCGTCTAAATCTTTCCTATCTGCGTATTTGTTTAAAAGCCTTTTGAATGTTGTTAATGTACGTGCCTCAATCAAACTGCTGTCTGCTAATTCAATTTCTACCAACCTCTGCGTAAAAAACTTGGTGCTCAGGATCCTTTTTATTCTTTCACCTCGAACGTGATGTCCTCTAGTCTTTGATTCCCAAAACTGGGAAAAAGAATGAATGCATACACCTTATTGACACATCTCATGATCTTATACATTTCTATACGATTTCCCCTCAGTTTCTTCCACTTAAAGGAAAATTCCTGTCCAAACTCTCCCTACAAATCAGACCATTGAGTACTGGAAACATCCTTGTAAATTTCTTCTGTCCTCTTTCCAATTTAATCACATCCTTCCTATGGCAAGTGAACAAAACCAAACAAAATATTCCAAGTGCATGTCTCACCAGCGTTCTGTCCAACTGCAATATAACTCTCGAACGTCCATACTCAATGCCCTGACTGATGAAGACCAGTGTGCCAAAAGCCTTTTTCACTGCCCTGTCTACGTGCAACTACTTTCAGAGAACCACGGATCTGAGCACCAAGGTCCCCCCGTTCCACTACAATCCTTCAGGGTCCAACATTCACCATGAAATTCCAACTTGGATTTGACTTTTCAAAAAGCAACATCCCACATGTTAATCTCCATTTGCCATTTCTCGGCCCACTTCCCCAGCTGATAAAGGTCCTGCTGCAATTTCTGATAACCTCACTATTCACAGTCCTGCCTATTTTATTGTCATCAGCCTAACGACTGATCATGCTTTGCACATTCTCAACCAAATCATTGATATAGATAACAAACAGGAATAGGCCCAGCACCAACCCCTGAGACACTCCACTAGTCACAGGCCTCAAGTCCAACAAGCATCCTTCCAGTCTTAACCTCTACTTTCTACCATCAAGCCAAGTGAGTATCCAATTTGCCAGAGTCCCTGGATTCCATGCTCTCGAACCTTTCAGAGCAGCCAATCATGTGGAACCTTATCAAAGGCCTTTCTGAAATCTAGATAGACTACGTCTACCACTCTAACCTCATCAACATTCCAGGTCACTTCCTCAAAAGAATCTTAAAGAATTGTGAGCCATGCTATCCTATGCACAAAGCAGCGCTGACTGCTCCTTATGAATCCGTGTCTTTTCCAATGTATGTATATGTTATCTCTCAGAACCTTCTCAACTTATTACAGTTGTTAAGCTAACTGGTCTACAGTTCACAGGTTCTTCTTCGCAGCCCTCCTTGAACAAGGGCACAGCGTTCTCTACCCTCTAGTCTTCCAGGACCTCCACCGTGGCCAGCGATGATGCAAAAAGATCAGCCAGGACCCCTGCAATATCTTCTCTCGTCTTTTGCTGTGTTCTTGGATACACCTGGTCAAGACCAGAAGCTCTGCAGAAATACTGCAATGTCTGAAATAAAATGTCTATTTCTTTAAGATACACCAAGGAAAGTGCAAGTGACTTAATGAATGCTAACATGATAAATTAAAGATTATATTATTCGTAGGAAGTGATTTCAGAAGAATTTTAGACATGGTGGAAACCGGATAATTCTCAGAAATTTGTTTGTGTGGAGTTTGCATATTCTCCCCCTGTCTGCGTGGGTTCCTTCCGGGTGCTCCGGTTTCCTCCCAAAATCCAAAGATTTATACGTTAGGTGAATTGGCCATGCTTATTTGCCCAAAGTGTTCAGCGATGTGTAGATTTGCTGAACCAGTCGCAAAATGTAGAATCGGACGGGAATGGGCCTGGGTGGTTACTCTTCGGAGGGGCAGGATGGACTTGTTGGGCCCAAGGACCTGTTCCATACTGTGGGCTTTTAATGATTCTGTGAAAGAAGAACACGAAGACTGCATAAATCTACAATCTGTATTGCAAAGAAAACAAAATAAAAGCAGGGTCAAATGTGGAATTTTGTAATTGGGAGAGGAGAGGTTGTTGTGGAGAACAGGAAAATGACGAAGAAAGCAGCCAGTTACTTTGCATCTGTCATCACGGAGGAAAATCGCTGAGAAATACTAAGTGATCACATGGAACTTGTGGAACTAAAGACAAAAACTCAATTCAAATCAGTAACAAGGTAATAGTTGAAGGTTAGCATAGTAGTATTGTAGCTGGAATGAGCATTGCTATGTCTGATGAGCTAGTTGTACTTCGTATCAAAATATTAGAAATAAATCAGCAATAGACGCATTAATGGTGCTGTCGATGGCTGTTTTTTTTTCCCTGTCCATTCTGCAGAGGCTGGAAGTTAGTAAATGTGTTCCAAGCATTGTAGATGGATGGGAGGGATTCAAACATCAGCAAAGGGAAGAAGAGATAGTGTGGAGAACTGCAGACCGATTAACTTGACATCTGTAGGGAAACCGATGGAATCTATTATGTAAGGTCTGATATCGGATATTTCTAAATTAACAGCAACATTGGAGAGAATCAGAATGCACTGACAGAGTCTGACAGAATGTTCATATTTGACAAACTTCAGAACAATTTGAACTTGTTGATTGCAACACAGAACTGGCATATTTCGATTTTCAGAAGGCTTTTTTAATCAGAACTCATGCAGTGAATTCATAAATAAAGTAATGGAAATGGTAATTGGAGAAATATATAGAAGTGGAAAGTTAAAGTCAGGTTCTCCTTCATTTACATGAATCAGAACATAGTCGGAAGGTCATGTTGAAGCAGTTTCACAACTTGCTAATGAAACTGTACATAAAGTATTGAGTCCAGTGTTGGTGATCCAATCTGAGAAAGAATATACTGACCACGGAGGATGTGCAATGATCAGTCTCCAGATTAATCCCTCAGATGGTGAGATTGCCTGATGTGGAAACTCGACCTGTGTTCTTTAGAGTTTCAAAGAATGAGAGGTGATCATAGTGAAATTTAGAAAAGTTACTAAACATATGACAAGGTGGAAATAAACAGGATTTTTCTCTCGTTGTCTACTCTACATTTACGGCAAATAATGGCAGGTAAAGGATGGACCATTTCAGACTGCAATAAGAAGGCAATTCTTCATTTGAAGGGGACTGACTAACACAGGGACATGGAAACCTGCTGGCAGGCCAACATTAGGGACGATCCCCAGATATTCCACTGGGACGTCAAATGGAACAGAATAACCAGGGAACAGGTAGGACTCATAAGTGACTTGCCAAGTTTCATCCAAATCAACTAAGTGGCAGGAGACAGAAGGTCTGCTGATCGAAGTCTGTTTGTTTGACTGGAGACCAGTATCTAATCGTGTTCCACAGGGATCAGTGCTGTGTCCCAAATTATTTGTGATTCGGATATGCCAGTGTTGGACTGGTTTGGGCAAAGTTAAAAAAGTTACAAACACTAGATGATATTCCAACAGTTTATTTGAAGGCACGATCTTTCGAAGAGCATAATCACGTGATGAAGAAGCAGCGCTGCGAAAGCTAGTGCGTCCGAATAAAACTGTTGGATTATAAACAGATATTTTATGATTTTTAATCTTATTATTTATAGTATTCATAAATGATGCAGCTATAAATGTGGAAGGGATTGGGGTGAGTATGATAAATCAGTTTGCGTTTGACACAAAGTTTGGCTGGTTGGTTGGCAGTGAGGAGGAAGGCCTTATATTACAGGAAGATACAGATGGAATGATGAAATGGGTGGATCAATGGCCGATGGAATGTAACCCTGATAAATATGAGGTGATGTACTTTGGAAGAAGCAACTAGACAGGGGAGGACTCAAAGAATAGCAGCACACTAGGAAGCTCAGAGGGTGCTGCTCCACATATTGGGCGGCACGGTGGCATAGTGGTCAGCACTGCTACCTCACAGCGTCAGAGACCCGGGTTCAATTCCCGACTCGCTCAACTAACTGTGTGGAGCTTGCACGTTCTCCCCGTGTCTGCGTGGGTTTCCTCCGGGTGCGCCGGTTTCATCCCACTATCCAAAGATGTGCAGATCAGGTGAATTGGTCATGCTAAATTGCACATAGTGTCAGGTAAAGTGGTGAATGTCGGGGAATGGGTGGGTTGCGCTTCGGTGGGACGGTGTGGACTTGTTGGGCCTGCTTCCACACTGTAAGTAATCTAATCTAATAACCCTGAATGTGATTAAGTAGCTTAATGCACAAGTTGACAAATCATAGCGACCATAAACATAGACTCTAATCATGGAGGCACAGATTATAAGAGCTATGTGTAACTTTGGTTAGGCCAAATGTAAAACTATGTACAGTTGTGGGAGTCACATTGCAGGAAGTATGTGATTGCACTGGAGAGGGTGCAGTGGAGAATTACCAGGATGTTCCCTTGGATGGAGTCGATCAGCTCGTGTTGATTACTTTGAGAAGGCTGAGAGGGACGTGCTTCAGAAGGATAAGATTACCAAGAGCATGCACAGGATGGATAGACAGCAGCTGTTCCTTTCAGTCAAAGGGCGAAGAACAAGGGAGTATCATTTTAAAGTGAAGGGTTTGATGTTTAGTGAGGACTTGAGGATTGGTTTTCATCCAGAGGCTGTTGGGGTCAGGAATGCACTTCCTGAGAGGGCAGTTGGCACAGGTAACCTCACAACTGTTCATAAATACATGATCATGCCCTTGAAGTGCCATAACATACATGGCTATGGGCCTTGTATCGGAAAGTGGGACTAATGTAGATCGTGCTGCATTTCTGACAGTACAGAGTCAGTGCTTCTGTGATTGTATGGGTTGGACGGTCAATCATTGAGCAGCATAGGACAGGAATTGATGAGTTTCTGAAGAATGTATTAACCAGGGTTATAAAAGTAAACTTGTCTCCATGTGCTAGAACAGGGAAGCTAAACGTGTCTAATGCCCTGTTCCCTTCCTGATGTTCCTGTGCAGTCTGTGGGAAAGCTCTGTCATTGTTTTCACAAGTTCTTAAACATTAGGAGTGCAGCATCTGTCTGGTTGAAAGGACTATGTTTCCTGTTCCCTTTTACAAAGCTTGTTGCCTGTGTTCTGTCTGGTTTTATCCTTTAAGAACTCAGAGCAATTTGATACAATTGAGTGTGTTGCTTGGCCGTTTCAGAGACCATTATAGAGTTTCGCACATGTCTGTGTGTCTTGAGACACTTGTAGGCCAGACCGGGAAGCACAGGGGATTCACTTCCTGAAAGTACATTGGGGAGGGAACAGATGTTTACAATGGACATTAGATTCAAGGTCAATATTACTGGCACCAGATTTTATGCCTCGATATTTTGTTTATTGGTTTCGACTTCCACCAGCTGCCAGAGAATTATCCTGGTCTGGATCAGTAATCCAGTGATATTTGCACAACAAATCAATTTTACTGACTTTCCCCCAGTTCACACCCATACCAGTTCATCAATTAGCCCTGTACTCAGTAACCTAACCTGGTTTCTGATGTGCGAACACATCCAGTTTCATATTCTCATTCTGCTGAGGGTCTCTCGCTGATGTCACGCCTCCAATTTGTTACGTTACTTTAACATATTAATCTGAATCATTTTCTTTCCCGTCATAACATCTTCTATGTTTGAAGTGAATGTTTTTTTTCCTCTGTTTTTCTCCCTGACCATGATTAAGACCTCAGTCGTGTCAGTGATGCCAGCCTTTGTCGTTTTAGAGACAATAAACTTGTGCACTTTGCGTTTTTGATCCCTTCCCAATGTACAGTGCTCTCTGCTGGACAGGGCGTTGGAGCAGAATCAACACATGTCTTTGGAAACTGTTCAAAAACAGAAACTGCTGTAGAAACTAAGGAGGTCTGGCTGCATCTTGTGAAGTGAAAGCTGAGTTCATCTTTCGTGTCCAGCGACCCTTCGACTAAAGCTCCCATTTCCTACAGCAATTTGTGCATTTTTATTTCGAGTATTCATAGTTATTTGTTTAATTGAAAATTTGTGCTGTGCCTATTCATTTCTGGAGAAATTCAGCAGGTCTGGCAGCATCTGCAGAGAGAGAGAAACAGAGTTAGCGTTTCAAGTCCAGTGTGATCCTTCTTCAGAACTGAAAAGGATTGGAAACTGGGCATTTTAGTTCCTTGCCAGAGATGGGGTGCAGGTGACAGGGAAAAGAGGGTGTGACAACAAATAAACAGGCTTTTAGCAGTGGTGAACGAGAAGATGGTATAAAATGAGATTAAATTAAGATGTGAATGGGGGAAAGGGGTTCTCTCTATTGAGTGCAAGATAAAGAAGACACAACCACATAAGGTCATACGGAGGCCGGGGGGAGAATGTTGAACATGTGGTATTATATAGATCTGGCCAGAGATACATTTTCACTGCAGAGATCACTGCCGTCAGGCAAAGGAATTCAGGTGCTTGCCGGCTTATTGGCACTAGTAAGATTTTCATGCTGCCTCAGTATTTTTACATAAAGAAGAAAACAAATAACAGTATGAAGTTTGGGCTGAGCGTTGTTTACCTGTCACTTTAACATTGTTTCAAATTTACAGTGCTTATCTTTAAATATTTGTTCTTGAACTTAGTATCAGATGGAGTATAGGAGGTTGAGGGGTGACATTATAGTAATTTAAAAAAATCAGGGGAGAATTGGGCAGGGTGAAAAGCCGAGGTCTTTTCCACAGGATAGGAAATTTAAATCATAGAACCATAGGTTTATTGGGGAAGAGGAAAGATTTAAAAGGGACGAAGAAGGAACTGTTTTTTACACAGAGAATGACGTGTTTATGGAATGAGCTGCCAGAGGAAGACTGGCAGATACAAGTACAGCTCCAACATTTAAAAGACATTTGGACGAACATGTGAATGGGGACCGTTTAGAGACATATGGGCCAAATGCAAGAAAATGGGAATAGTTAAGTTTGGAAAACCTGGCCGGCATGGACAAGTTGGACCAGAGATTGTGTTTGTATGTGATAAGGCTGTATGAATATAGAAAGCGAAGAAAAGGGAAGAAAAGATGTGATATATGTAAATTGGCAAGAAATATAATAACAAGCAGCACGAGCTTTTCCATGTATGTGAGAAGAGTTAAAGTGGTGTGTGTGTGTGTGTGTGTGTGTGTGTGTGTTTGTGTGTGTGTGTGATCTTTGATAAAAAGGAAGTCAGGAAAGTATATTGAGGATATTTGGAGGGTGTGACTGGGGAACTAGATACAGGGAACAGACAGATAATTTACACCTGTATTTTACATCGTTCCTCACAGATAAAGGTGCTATAAATATTTCAATGGTATACACAAAATGGTAATAGGAGGGAAGATTCTGTCTCTAACAGAAGGAACAAGGCATTTCTCAAACAGATTAGTCCAAGGGTAAACAGGTCATCAGCAATTCATAGTTAGTTTTAAAAGAAGTGGTCACAGAGTGGCTGGTGGCTCTGTGTGAAATATTCCATCGCTCTCTGGATTAAAAGAGTGATCAACTGAAACTGGAGACCCTCCAATGTGGCGTCTGTCTTCAAGAAACGAGCGAGACTGAAAGCATGAAACACTTAGCCTCACCATTATTGCTGGGAATCTGTGAGAGTCTGTTATTAAGGAAGGAAATGCAGAACATTTAGAAAAGCCTCACACAGAGTCAGCATGGTCTTGTTAAAGTAGAACTACATTTCGCCTGTAAAATCATGCAAAGTTTTTTCTGGAAATCCATGAGAATGTAACAAGTGGCCTTGATAAAGGGGGACTGGTAGACACGAGGCTTTCTAGAGATTTTCCACAAGGTATCACAAATTAAAGGTTCTTATACAAGACAGAAGCTCATCGTCTGACGGGTAATGCATTAGCATGGGATGGCACTTGGTAAACACTTACAAATCGGAGAGTCATGATTCAGTGATCTTTATCAAAAAAATGTATCTACTGGAGTACCACAAATATCAGTCTGATGGCAAAAGCTGCTGACGGCGGAAGCCGAGTGCAATATACATTCGAATTTGAGGATGACACTGACAACCAAAAGGCAGGCTGTTATTAAATGGAGAGGACTCCCAAAAAAAGGAACAGTACAACGGATTGGGCTGTTCCTGTATATGAAACATTGCGTCAGCATGTTGGTACATTAGACTGGTTCCTGGAATGAAAGGATTGAATTATTGAATACATCAAAAATGCTGAGGTGATTATTCATTGTGGTTTAAATGAATGAGAGTGTCATTGCTGAAACGGAAAAGATACAGAGGGGGTTTGACAAGGTCGGTGGTGAGAATGTGGTTCCACACCATGGCAGAGGCTCGAAGTCAGGGATGCAGATACAGAATAAGGAATATCGATTTCAAACTGAGATGTAAAGAAATGTCTTCTTTCAGAAGGCAGTGAATGGCTGGAATTTCCTAACCCCGAGAGTTATGGAGGTTGTGTCAATGATTATATTTACAGACGGGTGGATTGGTTTGTGACATTTCAGCGAGTTGAGGGATGCAAGGGGTTAGCAGGAAAGTGGAGTTGAGCCGTGGAGTAGATCAGCCATGCTCTTATTGAATGACAGCGCAGGTTCCTATTTCTTAAGTTCTTATTTATGTTTTTGGAAAATACTTGATTATTTTCCTGGAAGTCATGACGTAAAATGTTGCATTCAGAGACGGCAGAGGATTTGTCTGAGTTGACCCTGTGTGGGGCATGGGGGCTGGATTCAATGTGAATCTGGGCCTGGAACATGACCGACATCAGGAGCAGAAGTTACAGAGAGGGGAAGCCTGAAAAGAGGGATTGAGGGAGGGGAGTCACTGCCTGACCCAGCCTGGATTTTCCTACACATTTGCCAAACAACACCAAACCATCGGAGTGGCCTCAATCTGCTCCTGCACAGCAGGACCGAAGGGCTGAATGGAATGGATACGACTGGGCCATTCGGAACTTTGACACTATTCCACCAGTCAATAAGGTCATGGTTCTTCTCATTGTGTTCCCAGCTGCACTTTTCTCTGATTTCACAAAGCTCCCTGATTCACCTGTCTATGGAAAATCAGACAAAGCCAGCCTCGATATAATATAAAGATTCAGCCCTCCCAATCTTCTGGGCGAGAGAATTCCCACTTGAATGAATTCCCACTTTGTGAATTTCTCCTCAGTCCGGTTCTGACTGAGGTTGGAGGGTGTCACTGTTTCCATTTCTAGTCCCACTCCTCCACTGCTCACAACAAATTTTAAATGTAACCAGGTTGGCGATATGGCCGATGATAAAGGTCTAATACTGGGTCAAGTTCAGTTATCAGAACAAGCCAGTTGGATTTCTTTAGTCAGCTACAAGTAATTAACAGAGCTAACTGAGGTGTATGATGGAAATGTTCTTATCACTGTGGCCGCACACCACCAAGGAGCTGGTTTCAATTCCAACCTCAGGTGAGTTTGAACATTCCCCACGCATCTGTGTGGGTTCCCTCCCAATGCTCCAGTTTCCTCCCAGAGTACAAAGATGTGCAGCTTAGAGAGGATTTGCCATGCTCGATTGCCCATTGTTGTGAGAGCGTCCCCTTCATGGTACCCTTGTCAGTGTGGGGAACTTAACCTGTGCTGCTGGCCTCCCTCTGCATCACAAACCAGCCGTCCAGGCAACTGAGTGGGAGACAGTGTAACTGTTACAGACAGAAACAGTCACAGGCAAAGGGCAAGAGAAACTTTCATAACAAGGAAAATGGTAGAATTCAGATAACGGTCAAGATTACAGCTGAGGATAAAATGTTCTCTGCTCAAAATTGTATTTCATAACGCGACAAGTGTTGAGAAGCAGCGTTTGGCTGAATACAATAATGTGAGACAAAGTGAAATAGCCAGAATTACTAACTGTGATTGGATATAAAATAAGTGCATATTTTTGCACCCAGGGAGTTGAACGACTGAAAGTTCCTATACCTGACAATGTGAATTCTTTGGAACACTATCTGGAAAATTCCATATTCAAAGTGTGTGTGTGTGTGTGTGTGTGTGTGTGTGTGTGTGTGTGTGTGTGTGTGTGTGTGTGTGTGTGTGTGTGTGTGTGTGTGTGTGTGTGTGTGTGTGAGAGAGAGAGAGAGAGAGAGAGAGAGGGAGAGAGAGAGAGATAGAGAGAGAGAGAGAGAGAGAGAGAGAGAGACCGCAGATACTGCACTGAGCTGGGTGGTGAGCTCAGGCCATGCTCAGTGGGGCTGGTGGTGAGGCCTCCTCTGAGAAGAGAATGGACCCCCCATACTAGCCCATCCTTTAGGACCTCTGTGCCTCTGATGAAAAACCGTGGTGTTAGCTCCCCTGACCTGCCATGCTCGGGGTCAACTGTGCAGGGTGGCTTCAAACTGAGGAAGTACAACAGTGTGCCCATTGGCCTTTTAAAGATGGCACCAGCGTCAGTGATCATACAATAGCCAGGGGCATCAGTGCGATGGTGAGTCCCTCCAGCCATATTGAGTTGGAGAATTGGGGTGGTATTGAATGCGAGGAACACTATGAGATTGAGTGGGTAGTTAATGTGGCGAGTTCGATAAGATAGCGCCATGAAACTAGTTCAGTCTCGTACAGATAATCCCTTTGTCACACTCAATAAAAAATGTCACTGAGACAAACTATTATTAGATTCAGCCCAATGAGTCGAAGACTCTGCTGACCCAACACCCAGTTACAAAGTTGCAGAACAAATGTTCATCTAAAACTCTCCCTCATCTTTATTGACGTCAATATCCCCTTCACCTATCATCCTGGGAAAACTGGCTCATGTTGTAGGATGCTGTCAAAATGCCTTCATTTCAGCATTCTGAAACCTGTGATCTTACATGAAATTGTCTCTCAATCTCCCTTTCGCTTTTTTCCCCAAAATCCTTTTTATTATTGGTAGTTAAACTGATTTCTCCGCCATCTCTCTCTGGCAGGAACTAGGGAATACGGACTAGGCAATAAGGACTCAGTATCGTAGTGATCATGTAACGAGACGGGTAATTCAGAGGTACGGGCTGTGACTCCAAGGCAGTGTTTAACATCCTACCACAGCCGATGTCAGAGCTTAAATTCGAATGACAAAAATTGGAATAATTTCACTCATGGAAACCAGAAGCCGTTAAGATATATTTTTATTATTTTGCTGATAGTCTTTGTTAAAGAAACTTAACATTATTACCCAATCTGACCTCAGTGTGACTTCAGACTCACAGCAACATTGTTGGCTCCATTTTGTCTTGATAAATGGGCGCGTGGTGAAGGACAATTAGTGATGGACAACAAATGCTGCCCTTGCCCGTGATGCTGGAACCCCGTGAAACAACATTAAAGGTGAAATAAATCAAAGAATGGTGGGTTCTAGAGATCGAAATTAAAATTCTCCAGAGTCTGAAAGTATGAGAGAATCTCGCAGGTATGGCAGCCTCTGTCAGGAGAAATACAGATAATGTTTTTTCACTGCTTCACAACTGAAAGTAAACTGGGAAGTAATATTATTTATCCTGGTATCATGGATGGTTGGGTTGGAGAGATAGATGGGGGCTAGGTTTAAATTGAATGGATGGTGAAATGGCCAGAAAAAGAGAGGAAAAGAAATGAAAAGTAAGCAAAGGGATTGCTGATGATGAACTGAAAGGAAAAAAATAAAATGGCAAGTTATTCTCACATTTCCCTATTTCCCATATTCCTGAATATCACGTCCATTTAGACATGTCCCTGTTTAAAGTGAATTAAGTTCCCTTATCTCTCTTCTCTGAGTGCGATGGTCGAATCCATTAGCAATACTGGTGCTGCCCTTATAGTTGCTGAGATATAGAGGAAGTTAACGCTACATTGTCAACTGCTTCTTTGGAGAGAGAACCTCTTACTGTGGGAGTGTGCGTAGATGCAACGGCTTTCTCAGCCAGGAAGAGAAACTCAGGAGTGGAAATAGTTTTCAACACTGAGGGCGTGCACGTTCCATGTGGGGAATTGACTTGTTCCTGTCATTGGAAAATCAGTGGAGTTTCTGTGGATGCTTATCTCGGGTTTGTATTGTCAGCTGCTGGGTCTGGTAACCCCACTCTATACACTGCATTTACAGAGTGTCTGGGTCCATGGTAAACAAATGGAGATGAGGCTTCACGGAAGGAAAGCTCTATAAATAGGGATGTGCAGGACAGTACATTATGTTTCCTGGGATTTCCCGGGACATTTGTCTAAGCTGGACCAGGTGTCAGGTATGAAACCAGTTTGTTTCAACATTGAGGTGGTCAAGGAGCTGTATCCCCTCCTTCAATATACAGTGTAGCCTCACACCAGTGACAGGACTGTGTTTATGCTCACCATAAATTAAACTGGATTAATTCTGGAACTTTCCAGGCAGGAGTTAGTAACATATCCACCATCACCGGAGTGCAGTCCTCCGATATATTCACTGGCTGACAGGACCCATCTGTCCGCTGAGAGTAATATATTGTGTCCATCTCCCTGAGGAAGATACTGAAAGAAACTTTCAGAAATATAAGGGAACAGAGTGACTGGTGAAAATGAGGAACAGCAGGAAATTAGAATTAATAAAAGGTACGTCTTTCAAAATCTCATTGAATTTAAGGTTGGTATATTGCTGCATCTGATGAGCTATATTCCCGAGTATTGAGGAGTAGAGCTAGGGAAAGAATTACTGATTGTTCTTCAAAGCTGGTTAGATTCTGGAAAGGATCCTCCAGACTTGAAAGCAGCTATTGTAAACCTAAATATTTAAAACAGGACGGAGAGAGCAAACAGCAATCTAAATAGTGGTTAGCTTGATGTAAGCTGTGATAAAAACATTGGAACCGTTTGTGAGGAATGTGACAACTAGACACTTGGAAAATAATGACATGATTCAGTAGAGTCAATCGAGATTCAGGAAGGGGAAATGATCTTGATCTTTGATAAACCTGCTGGATTTTGTGGAGATTGTCCGTTGTGACATCGACAATTGAGAACCAGTGGGAATGAAGTATTTGAATTTTCAGTAGATGTTTGACATGGTTGAATACAGATGAGTGGGGAATGTTAGAGTCCATGGGGAGGTAGGGGTGGAATACACCGAATGTATTAAAAGTTGGATAGCCGAGAGAAGGAAGAGAGTAATGTAATTATCTGGAGTGAAGGCATTGGTGTATCAGAAGGATCAGTGTTTGGGCAATGGCTCTTCGCAAGATATAAAGTATTTCAGATATGAACAACAAATATCATCATTCACATTTAAATAGTGAGCGGTTGGGAAGTGCTGTTGTTGAAACAGACCTGGATGTGCTTGGTCATAAGTCACAAACAGAATTCTTACGCAGCAGGAAGTAAATGATATGTGGCTCATCATGTAAAATGATTAAAGTACCAGAGTAAATGTATTTTTCCCAAAAGATAGTGTGTTGTTGAGAGACTGTGAGGTGTATTGTGTACAGGTTGAATCAACTTTATAATTAATGATCTTATCAGCGATTCAGTCCAGACTAAACCCTGGCATGATGCTACCATGAGGGGAAATTCAGAAACTTGTGCTTAATAAAGTGTGTTGAGGTGTTTGTGAGTGTATATGTTCAAAAATGCTGAAGCACATTCAGAGTTGAAAGTACAAAATTGCCTTATTAGATCAATTAAAGGAATGCTCAGGCAAATTCACATTTCCTATGTATTGGAGTGCAAATATATCCACTGTAAATATATTGTTTGATGCGTGTTCCAGTCGAGGAGAGATCTTCACGGTAACAGCATGTAGATTATGGTTTTTGTGGGTTGTGGTGGTGGGGGGGGGGGGGGGGGGGGGGTGGGGTTCAGCCAGTTACAGTATTGCAAACGGACAACGCAGCAGAATCATCCAGCCTCGATAAGAAAACATGCATCTTTCTCCCTCACTACTAACTTCACGAGAGCAATGGGTGATGGGAGATGTGATCAATAGCCAGCGGTGCCAATATTCAATCCAGTCCAGTCGTTTTTGTGAACTGAAGGAACCATACTGAAAGGGGTTAAATGGAGCTGTTTGTTCAGTGACTGTGATTGATGCCAGTCTCCATGGATCCTGGTTGTGTCATTGGATGTTTTCCGTCTCCTATTAGTAAGAGGCCTCTTGCAATGGTTTATGCCATTGTAGCAGCAGATGCATCAACTCCAACGCTCAAAGGGACACAGCTGCAGACACACACAAAGGAGATTTAAACATCTGAGAATAGTCTGGAATGATCCATTAATGGATCAGAATCTGAGAACATTAGACTGGAATGCTGCAACAATGGACAGGAGTTTATCCTCGGGTCTTTTCTTTTTGTCCTCGTCTTTGTCAACATTACCATATCGGATATGGGGTGCACTGATTATTATCCAGGCGGGTTACTATCCTATCCTTGCAATTGTTGGTGTTCCTGGTAAGTTTCTTCATCTCTATCCATTTATTAATCTCTTCAACCATGGCGAACTTCTTTGCTATTTCTGTTATCTATATTTGTCAAAGACGAAAACTATTGTCTTCAGTTTCAAATGCAAATTCCATTAAGTACCCATAAATTTCAGAACCGCACACACCCCCGCCCTCACAAACATCGGAGAACAAGACTGTTCACAATACCGAAGTATCTTTCATCCCTGAATTCATTTATATCTCGGTATTCTGTCCATCACCAAACCAACCCACTACCAGCTCGATTATATGCCCAGTCACCATCTTGGCTTCAATGCTGACGCTTCATTATCCATTATCTATGCTTCGGTAAAATTCAGACGGTATGGTTCCACCTCTCTTCTAAGCAATCTTCCAGTTGCAAATATTTCGATCACATCTTTGTTCTTGTCTCGAAAATAACTTAATGACAGGAACACTCTCTCAGAGCAGTAATGTCGGAAGAAATGTAATTCAGATGCACAGGTTATTACACAGAAATATCCTGTTCCACACCCTACCACAGACGATGTCAGAAAGTAAATACACAAGACAGGAATTGGGAAAAAAGCAAGTTTTACTATGAACAACCATTACATCTCCAGCATTTACGTTTATCTATTTCAGTGATGTCCTTTGGTAAATAGATCTTGCGTTACTCTCTGGTCTGACTTAAGATTGATGGGAGACCCACAGCAATGTGCTTGGTTCTGTACTGCCTGAAAGAATGACCTCGCAGTAAATGACATTTGGTTAGGTCAACAAATGCTGCCCCTGTCAGCAATATAGATATTCCAAATAATAACAAAATTAAAGGTTATATAAAGCAAAGAATGCTGCAACAGATCAGAAACAATAAAGAACGAGAAAGTGCTGGACAAACTGAGCAGATTTGGCAGCGCCCTCGGGTCGAAAGAAAAATAGAATTGGCAATTCGATTCATACATCAGAACTGAACACAGTTGGGAAATAGTGTGATTGATGTTGGTGACACCGACATCTGTTATGAAGGGGAGAAGGATTGAGTTGAATAGATGGAAAAGGAGAGACATAGAGAGAAAGAAACAAACAAAGTGATTGTTGATGGTCAGCTGTGATGGAAATAAAAACTGAAATGAAACATTCCTTATGTTTTTCCTTTTCCCAGATTATTGATAATCATGACCATGTAAGGTATATGTCAAAGTCCCTGCTTAAAGTTATTTATGTCTGTTGTTCTCTCTTCCCTGAGTGTGATCATCGTCTTTTATTCAGTAATGCGATGCTGGGCCAGTATTGAATTCCCTTTCCACATTGGTCTTGAGAAGGTGTTGGTGAGCTGCCTTCGTGACCCACTGCAGTCTGTGGGCTGTAAGTAGTCAATGCTGAGGTCCATGCGGTTTCTTTTCTTTGAGGCTTTGAAGTGACTGATATAACTGAGTGGCTGGCTTGGCTGTTTCAAACTGCAACTGAGAGTTAACCACATTGTTGTGGAGTAACATGTAAGCCCGACCAGCTGAAGATGGTAGATTTCCTTTTCTGAAGGGCATGACGGTGCAAGGTAGGACAATCGACATTGGTTTCATTGTTTCATTTGATTCTTAATTCCTGATATTTTATTGAATTTAATTTCCAACATTTGCCGTTGTGGGATTCGGATCCGGTGTCTCGGGCTTTACCTGATTCCCTGGATTAATATTCGGAAATAATACAGCTCGGCCATTGCCTCCTCAGGATCACCAATCAACTCGAGTGGCAACAGTGATGTTGTTGTTGGTGTGACTTTGCTTCATAAAGCAAATAAATGATTGGCAAAAAAATGCCATCCTTCTCATTTTGTATTTATGAGAAGGCGAGATGATAGGAAGTGCACTTGGTGAAAAGGAGCTGGATGTCCTTGATCATGAGGCACTAAAAGAATTCATGCAGAGCAGTCGGGTACTGGCAGGTGGGACTACATTGGGTTGACATATCTGGTCGGCACGGACAGGTCTGACCGAAGGATCTGTTTCCATGCTGTGCATCTCGATAACTCTATGACTCAGCAAGTAATCAGCACAACAACTGAGTAGTATCGTTAATTACAAAATGATTAAAGAATAAGAGTGCAGACACCGTCCTGCAGTTGTGGAGTATACTTGAGACAGTATTTCCTTTCATTTATACTCAATGAACTCCTTGCTACAGAGAGACGGTGTAATTGAGTTTCTCTAGACTAATCCCTGCAGTGATGGTATCGTGAGGAGAGTGTGAAGGAATTTCGCTGCCCTTTCCTTACCTCTCGTACGTTAGCTCAAGATGTTTCATTTGCAACTGAATTCTTGCCATCTCTGATTCTGGTGGTTTCTCCAGCAAGTTTAATTGACGAGATACGGCTGTAATTATCTCTCCTTTCCTCACAGAAGCAGTCAGTTCTAATTCCAGCTTCTCTGCTAATTCTTGCAACTTGGTCTTATTCATCTTTCGTAAAATTTCCAAAGTCACTGCATGCACACCCAGAAAACGTTTGGCGACTGAAATAGCAATTACTATTCTAAGTTTTCTCAACCCAATCAAACTAATATCCAAAATGAAACATTTGACTTTCGATAAAATACAGAAGAGGGGGAAAAAAAGAAAGCAGCAGAACAGACAGTAAAAAGAAAGAATGGCAAAAGAGAGAGCAAAAGAGAGAGAATGAGAGAACTGTTGAAGAACAAAAACTGACAATTAAAAAGTAAAGTCAGTGTGAAAGGCTGGAGATAATGGCTGAGGGTGTGCTTAGTAAGGAAGAGAGTGAGGATGGGAAAGCCCCTGGTCGTCAGAAGCCTAGTGAGAATTTGTTTGAGTATGTTCAAGCATCGCCTCAATTAGATGAGAAGAATGTGATGCCCTTTTCATCTCATTTGAAAAGTTAGCTAAACAAATACATTGGCCAGAGGCTATGTGGATTTTGTTGATCCAAACGAAACTTGTAGGTAAAACTGGTGAGGTATTCACATCACTATCAGAGGAGGTATCTGGGGAGTATAAGGAGGTTAAAAAAACATTTTGTCTGCATAGGCAACATTTCAGGAATTTAATGAGGAATCCTGGTGAAATCTACACTGACTTTGTAAGGATCAAACAGACTAATTTCGATAGTTGGATAAGAGCTTTAAAATTCAAGCAAAGCTATGATGCCCTTAAAGAGGTTAGCACTTGGAGGAATTCAAACTGCCTGAAGTAGTGCAAACTCAGGTGGAAGAGCAGAGAGTGTAAGCAGCAAGGTTAGCTACTGAAATGGCTGATGATTATGAACTGGCCCATAAACTTGATTTGGCTTCCAGAACCAGTTCTGGTCTCTGTGGGACAGAAATTGGAGCAAACAGATATCCTCATCTGCAAAGGAATAGGTAGATCACAGTGTACATCATAAGGATAATTTGCCACAGTAATAAAGAAAACCTTGAGGGGGACAAAGAAGTTAAAAACATGTCGTGTTTTCTTTGTAAAAAAGAGGGCCACACAAAATCACAGTGTTGATGGGCTGGGAGTAAACCAGATGTAGGATAACCAGACAAGCCTGGAAGTTTTGTTGTACTCGTAACAAAAAGCTGAAAATGTGTTTCTGGAAAAGCGCAGCAGGTCAGGCAGCATCCAAGGAAAAGGAGAATGGACGTTTCGGGCATAAGCCCTTCTTCAGGAATCTACATCTCCAACATCTGCAGTCCTCACTGTCTCCTTGTAAAAAAAAAACCGGAAGGGAAGTGAGGCAATTGCCTCAGAGTGTACAAGATGATCAGTGACGTACGAAATCTGCAAACAAAACTTACATGAAAGGGTAAAGTTTAATCACATAGGCCAGGAGTAATTGTTAAGAAGATTTCAATATTAATTGAAACAGGATCTTTTCAGTCTGTAATGCTGAGGGGTGAGGCTTTCTGCACTCTTGAGAGACTATTTCCAGACAATGTGCAGGTAACAGGAATTCATAGTGAGGTAAAAAGTGCTCAGTTATGTAAAGTGAGGCGAGAGTGTCCAAAGAAGATTGTAGCATGTGCGGAAGGTGTACTAGACCCCTAACTCTCAGCTCCATGAATAAAATTTGTCCTTGCAAATAATATAGCTGCTTCACTGGTCGGCGTGCTGCCGACTCTAGTTGGAAAGCCAGTGGAGATGCGGGCAACTGAAGACCTGGAGAATGTTTATCCAGGAAATTTCCCTGATTGCATCACCAGAAGATCACAGAAGATCAAATAACCTCCCTTCCAGTCCCCCGACTCCCTTGCCAAACCCTCCCCTTAATTCCATTCCTCTGAGCAACCTTTGTCCAGCCGCCAACTGGATTCAGCCGTTCTATCAACAACTCGCTGATACCTTTATCTGTGTCCACTTATCCACACCTCGCCACTCTGCCTCCTCCTCCCTCACCCGCACTTTATCTATAGACCCCCTTACTCCCGTCCACAGTCCTGATGAGGGGTTATATCCAAGGCGTTCACTTCTCAAAGTCTTGATGCTGCCTTGCTTATTCTGTTCTTCCAGCTTCCTGCGTGTGTATTTTGGATTCCAACACCTGCTTTTATTTTAAATTGTCTTCTTGTGTAATAGGCAGGAGTAAGTGAACCCATTGCACCTATTGTTATCCAGTAGATCTGATGGGCTGAATGGCTTTCTTATATTCGGGTGAAACTTGCTAGAGTTGCTGAAGGGGTTCCTCTTTCTTTTAACCGTGGAAATGTTTAGTGTCCAGCAGTGCTTTTGATTAATGTTATCTTTACATGAACAGCACAAGCTTGAATGTTGCCCAGATTTGATTCTTCAGTACCTTAAGAGGTGACTCATTGTTCTGAACATTGTATAACCTTGAAAGAATATCCCCACCTCTGATTGCATGAAAGAGGGAAAGACATTGATGAAGCAGCTGAAGATGTTTGTGCTGAAGAAGCTACCCTGAGGATTGCCCACAAAGATATCCAGGGACTGGGAGGATTGATGTCCACCAGCCCCATTGTGCTCTGAATGATTCAACCAGCGGGGGAGTTTACAACTGATTCTCATCAGGTTCAATTTTGTTCAGTCTCCTTGACATCTTAATCAAATACTGCCGTGATATCAGGTCCTTAAAGTGACACACTTTGCACTGTGTTCATATCTTCTATCCATGTCAATAGGCCAAGGTATATGAGTGGGGAGTGTTTCCTTCTCTCAGGGAATAGTGATGGTTGGGGCCAGACAGTTAGGCGAGGCTACATCACTGAAATGTTTGGGGGTTGCGAGTGGGTGTCAATGGGTTTTGACACGTCAGAGAGTCAACGGCTACAAAAAAATTGGGCATGAAAGAGAAATTGCGGTCGAGTGCAAATCAGCCCTGACTTACCGAATGGAAGGGCAGGTCTGAGGGGCTATGTGGCCTGGTTTTATTCCAGTATACCCCATAGTGCAGTCACTTTGTGGCCTCTTCCATTTCCTGTGTTACTGATTCAAGTAACTGAATAGATTGATCCTGTCGCAGTGCAACTGGATACTGGTGCTGCATGATCTGGTTACAATTTTATAGGCCCGAGGGGCTTATTGGTCTCCTCCTGTAATTGTATGTCAGGCTCCAGGGGCTGAAAAGCCTCATTCTGCTCTGCTGTAACTGAAATCCATATCGACTGAATCTACTGACAATGGAGAAATTGAGCACGGCAGATGCTGGAGATCAGTGTCGAAAAGTGTGGTTTTGGAAATCACGGCAGGTCAGGCAGCATCAGAAGAACAGGAGAATCGATGCTTTGGATGTTGCTGATTAAGGGTTTATGTCCGAAACATAGATTCTCCTGCCCCTCGAATATGCCTGACCTGCTGTGCTTATCCAACACCACATGTTTTGAAATCTACTGTCCCACACAAATTAATCTTCCTGGTCACATCATCCACTGACTTTAAGAGAATTGTCAGTCACACACTTCCTTGCTCAAAGCCACACTTACTGTTCCTAATCAAATCCTGTCTTTCTAAATCTATGTACATCTTATCCCTCAGAACCTACTCAAGTAACTTACCGACCACGGATGTTAAACTTGCTGGTCTATAGTTCCAAGGCTTTTTTTTGTTCAGTTCTTCTTGAATAAGGGCACAACATTTGCAATCCTCCAGTCTTCCGAGACATTACCTGTGGTTACCGATAATAAACATTATAAGCCAGGGTCCCCGCAAATTCTTCTGAAGCCCCTTGAGGTTTTCTTTGATATATCGGGTAAGGGCTGTGAGATTTATCCACCTTCAAGCATTCTAGTACATCCAATATCTCCACAACTATGGTATAGATTGGCTCTATAATATCACCACTATCTTCCTCAAGTTCTCAAGTCAACATGTCTTTCTCCACGGTAAACATAGAGTAGAAATATTCGTTTAGGACTTCAGCCATCACTTATAGTTCCACACATACTTGTCCACATTGGTCTTCGAGGGGTCGTATTTTCTACCCAGTTTTTGATTTTTCTTTTCCTATATTTAAAGTTACTTTTTGGATTCATCCTAATCTTCTCAGTCAAGGCTCTTTCTTGTCCCCTTTTCACCCTACTGCTTTCCTTTTGTCAGAAGTCCTGTATCTCTAATATACCTCCAGGAATTCCCTTGATCCCAGCTGCCTGGACCTGAGCCACGCCCCATATTCGAACATGAACCTGTGGACCAGTTTTGTCCCTCTCCATAACTATTTGAAAATTAATAGAACTTCGATAACTGGTCACAAAGTGCTCCCCCACTGTAAACTCAGTCACCTGTCCTGCCCTATTTCCTAGAAAATTTCATGTTTTTCCCCTTCCCGAGTAGAACTCTCTGTACACGACTTGAGGAAACTTTCCTGAAGCTTTTATCAGATTCTATCTCATCAAATCCCTTAACGCTCTGGCCGTTCCAGTCTGTATTAGAAAAACTAAAAGCCCCTATTATGATAACCCTATTGCTCTTGCAGGTTTCCCCTCTCTCACTGCATATTTATTACTCTCATTCCTGTTGACTATTTGGGGTCCTACAGCACATCCCGAATCACCTCACGAACACCTTCCTATTTCTTAACTCCACCCACAAATCCTCACTGGGTGATTCATCAGTTATTTTATCTCTGATTACTGCTGTGGTACTCCCCTTAATCAGAAATGCAATTCCCCTCCCCTCCTTCCAACATCTCTGTCTCCACTAAAGTACCTGTAACCTGGCACATTAAGCTGTCAATCCTATCCATCACTTAGCCATGTTTGTGTAATGGCAATAATATACCAGTCCCACCTACTTATCCATGTCCTGAGTTCATCGGCCTTACCTGTAGGTCTTCTTGCATTGAGATAGATGCCATTTAATCCAAAAGGCATTTCTCTCTGTCATTTTCCAGGCTAAATTTACTATTTCTGATTACTCTACCTCCTTCCAGCATCGCACTTGCCTCCCTGCTCTTGAGGATACCACCCCCTGCCAATATAGTTTAAACCCACCCTCGTAACCCTAGCATAACTGGCCGCCAAGATATTGGTGTCCTTTCCAGTGCATGTCTCGGATGGTAATCACCCTCTAAGGAGATTACCACTGTCAAGGTAATCTCGCTCCAGAACCTCGGCCCTATTTCAGCGGGTATCATTTGTGTCAACGTGCATAATGATTTCTGGATGCTCACCAAACCCCTTGAGAATGTTCACCAGCCACTTGGAGACATCCTGGACCCGAGCAGCGGGAGGTAACCCACCATCCTGGATTCCCGTTTGTGGCCACAGAATCTCCGATCTGTCCCTCTAACAATCGACCCTCCTATCTTTAACGACCTGTTTACCTTTACCGTTTCTCGCTGTGCCCCAGAGACAGTGGTAGTACCACCAACCTGGCTACTGCTGCTTTCCCCTGAACAGACATCGCCCCCAACAATCCAAAATGGTCGCCATGTTATGGAGAGCAATGGCCACAGGCTATATCTGCACTCCTTGCCTACTCCCTTTGCCATTCCTGGAGGTCGCACAGCTACTCTCTACCTGGAATATGGCAGGAAGCAAGGAACGCCTGTTGGATTACATTGTGTTTATTTAAATATAACAGCACTGACAGGTAAAGCTAATGAACTGAGGGCGATGAACGTTCGACTAGAATATTACAGTCATTAAAGAATCATAACTAGGGGTGTGTCTTGGCTGTGGCCACCACACTAAAGCACTTATCTATGAAGTTCTGAGTATCTCACGAGGTAAAAACAATGACTGCAGATGCTGGAAACCAGATTCTGCATTAGTGGTGATGGAAGAGCATAGCAGTTCAGGCAGCATCCAAGTAGCTTCGAAATCGACGTTTCGGGCAAAAGCCCTTCATCAGTAATAAAGGCAGTGAGCCTGAAGCATAGAGAGATAAGCTAGAGGAGGGTGGGGGTAGAGAGAAAGTAGCATAGAGTACAATGGGGGAGTGGGGGAGGGGATGAAGGTGATAGGTCAAGGAGGAGAGGGTGGAGTGGATAGGTGGAAAAGAAGATAGGCAGGTAGGACAAATCCGGGCAAGTCAAGAGGACAGTTACGGAGCTGAAAGTTTAGAACTAGGGTGAGGTGGGGGAAGGGGACTTCCAGCTCAGTAACTGTCCCCTTGACTTGCCCGGACTTGTCCTACCTGCCTATCTTCTTTTCCACCTATCCACTCCACCCTCTCCTCCTTGACCTATCACCTTCATCCCCTCCCCCACTCCCCCATTGTACTCTATGCTACTTTCTCCCTACCCCCACCCTCCTCTAGCTTATCTCTCCATGCTGCAGGCTTACTGCCTTTATTCCTGATGAAGGGCTTTTGCCTGAAACGTCGATTTCGAAGCTACTTGGATGCTGCCTGAACTGCTGTGCTCTTCCAGCACCACTAATCCAGATTCTGAGTATCTCAGATGACCCTGAGTGCATTCTAAATAACCTTCAGCCCAACAAGTCCGCACCGACCCTCCAAAGACCAGCCCACCAAGACCCATACCCTTATACTACAGGCAAATTAGCACGACCAATTCACATCTTTGAAATGTGGGAAGAAACCGCATCATCCAGAGGAAGCCCATGCAAACACGGGCAGAATGCGCAAACGCCACACAGACAGTTGCCCGAGCCAGGATTTGACCCCTGGTCCCTTGTTCTGTGAGGCAGCAGTGCTAACCACTGAGCCACTGTACCGCCCAGCTCCAGTTCCCGAACACGGTCTCCCAGGAGCTGAAGCTGGGTGCACAGCCCACACATATAGTCATCAGGGACGGTGAAAATCTCCGTGGGCTCCTACATCCCACAAGAGGAACGTGCGACTGCCCTAACTGCCATCTCGACGACTGTAACAATAAAGTTAAAAGGACTTTATTTCAGTTTCCCTGTACAGTTTGCTTCGCTGGAGCTGTCAGAAGCCTCTCGTGTCAAAGCCTTACTGCTTACTCTGCTACAATGGCATGTCTCTCTACCTCTCCACATATAGTTTTGGCCAGCGAAGGAAGGAGACACGACAGTGATGCAGTGTTTAGGCCTTCAGGACTCCTTGACACCTGGCCACTGACTACAAGGTCCCCAGTGCAGGTCTCTGCTTGGCCTTGGAGGGTGTCTTGCTGAGGTCTTCCTTCTGGTAGTGGTGACTTGTCCATGCAAATCCTCACCCTGACAGGCAATCTGTGCTGTCGCAGTCCTCTCATACTTTCTGTCTATTAGTATCGCGTTTATGAATTCCTTGAATCCCTCGAGAGAGGTGATGTTCTTGTGAATACAGCGCTATTGGAAAAGGAGACCATTAGTCATAGGGACAACAATATGTCTGTCCTCTAACTGAGTCTGCGTTTCCTTCGAATAGGTTATTTTTATTTTGTTAATCCCACATTCCACGTTTCTGCAATTTCCCCATAACACTTGTATAAAAATCTGTCTGTCTCAGCCTTGAAGATATTTAATGATCCAGCCTCAACAGTCCTCCGAATGTTATACAATTGTTTCCCTCTCACTGAAGTGAGACTTGGTGGTCTTTAATCTGGTGATTTGCTCACTCTATCTTGCATAAACTTCCAATTCTTCCTCAGCTCCTGTGTCAATATGCTCAAGGGTCAAACGGTCACTCTCCCTGAA
The DNA here is from genome assembly GCF_047496795.1 of Chiloscyllium punctatum. NCBI lineage: Eukaryota > Metazoa > Chordata > Chondrichthyes > Orectolobiformes > Hemiscylliidae > Chiloscyllium > Chiloscyllium punctatum. The sequence continues at coordinate 118,926,702 of NC_092742.1, forward strand.
TCCAGTAACAGCTTCTCCAAACTCAAGACCGATTCGGAGGATGTATTTAACATATTCTCTGTCTCTGTGGACAGGCTGTCCCCTTAGTCCCTAACCTCCCATTCTTTCCCATGTTATCGTCTTCACCTTAATATACCAAAAATATGACTTTGGATTCTTGCTCATCTTACCCGCTAATGTTTTATCACCCCTCCTCCTGCTCTTCCGCTGACTTTTTAAGTTTAGCCCTCCACTTTCTGTATTCTTTTAGGGCATTCATTGACCTGCTCACTTGGAACCTGCTTTAAGCTTCTCTTTCCTTTTTCATCCTGTTCGGGATTTGTGTCGACATCTGAGGTTTTCTGAGCTTGTTTTCCTAAATTTTAACTTCGGTGTAACATGCTGGGCCGACACTGTCATCAATTCAATTTTAATCAATTGATCCACCGACCCCCGCCCTAACTTGTTCTGTTATAGTTTCACCCAGAAGCAACTGCACTTTGGCCAGGTTTTGTCTTTTTTTTTCATAAAATCTGTCTACCCAATCCAAAACGCTTTTATGATTCAAACATTTAGTGGTCTTTTCCTTAGGCAAGTCGAAATGTGTGACATCACAGTCACTGGTCTGATAATGCTTTTCCACGTATGCGTGGAACACCTGAGTGGCTTCGTTCCCCACGTGAGGCCCAGCGCTGCACTGCCCATTGTTGTATCTGCTCTATGTTGATATAAGAAGTTCTTTGGAATAAATTTCAAAGCACCTGCCCCCCTTAAGAAATTATCACTACCATAACGAATGTTTGGAATTGAAATGCCTGAATATAATGATCCTATTATTGTTTTTACACACCTCAATAACTTGGTTATATACCTGCTCCCGTACTTTCCTTTATCTGGGGTTCGACAGTGTATCCCAAGCAGTGTTTCTGTCATGGTTTTGACACTAAGCTTTAACCACCAAACCTCATTAGATGATCCTTTCAAGATATTGTCCCTTCTTAAGCCAATAACTGAATCCATAATTTATAAGACAACACTACCTCATCTTTTACCCTCTCTCCTGCCCTGAATATAGTTCTGGTACCACAGAATATTGAGTTGTCAGCCATGAACTCCCTCATACACATCTCTGTAATGGTAAAAATGACACACTTCCACTTGTCATATCGTTTCCTTGTCATATCTGTCTGTCTGATAATATTCCCAGCATTAAGGTAAAGCACATCCAACCTGGAATATATTACCTGGAATTCTCTGTATGTCGGAGTTCTTCAGTCATTCACTGTTGGTTATCAAGCTGCCTAATTCATGATCCAAAACTGAAACTTTGGGACTGAATGAATATTTGTTGAATTGTAATTTCGTTTTTAGTAAACGTGTTCATCAAATGCAGCTTTTCAGAACTGAACAGTCAGCTCTAACTACAATTTGTTTCCGCTGATTAATTGCTTGCTCAGTGTGCAAAGGGGACCGCCCTTAGTAATGGGCAACGTGAGGACTGCAGATCCTGGTGATTAGAGTCGAAAAGTGTGGCGCTGGCAAAGCACAACTATTCAGGCATCATCTGAGGAGCAGCAGAGTCAAAGTCTTGGCATCTCCCCTTCATGAGAAAGGCATTCGTGCCTTCCCATGTTTGCCATTCCATAATATACAGGATATTGGGAACCATGCTTACTCAGGAAGGCAGCACTGTACAGAGCCCTGAAATGGAAAGAGTCAATCAGTTGGTTAGACAGGGAGTAAACAAGTTGAGGTGAAATACAGACTGCTTGAAGTACAAACATAAGGATAGATAAATCCCTTGGCCAGACGGGAAACACCCTAAGTTACTACAGGAAGAGAGGAAAGAGATTTCTGTGATTTTGGCGATGGTCTTTGCGTCTTCACTCTCCATTCGAGTATCGTCGGTTGATTGGAGTGTAGCAAATGTTACTCCCATTTTCAGGCAAGGTAACAGGGATTATCCTGAGAACGACAGACCAGTCAGTCTTACATCAGTATTGGCCAAGATATTGGAGACGATTCCGAAAAATCATAGTTTGATTAGAAACAGTCAGCATGACTTTGTGAGGGGCAGGTCATACCTCACAACTCTTATTGGATTCTTTGAGGACGGGACTAAACGCACTGAAGGAGGCAGAGCAGTGAATGCGGAATGCATGGATTTTAACAAGGTGTTTGATAAGCTTCCCCGTGGTAGTTTCATTCAGAAAGTAAGGAGGCATGACGTACAGGGAGTCTTATGTGTCTGGATAGAGAATTGTCTCGCCCATAGAAGACAGAGGGTGGTGGTAAATGGGAAGTATTCAGTGTGGAACTAGGTGAGCAGTGGTGTTACGTAAGGATCGGTTCTGGGACCTCTGCTGTTTGTGATTTTAATAAATGACTTGGATGTCGAAGTGGAAGGGTAGGTTAGTAAGTTTATGATGTAACACCGGTTGGTGGAATTATGGATAGTGTAGAGGGCTGTTGTAGTTTGCAACAGGACATTAACAGGATGCAGGACTCAACTGCTTAGTGGCATATGGTGTTCAATATGGAAAAGTGGGATGCGATTAATTTTGGAAGGTCGAGGTTGAATGCAGAATACAGGGTTCGAGGCAGGATTCTTACATTGTGGAGGAACGGGGGATCAAATGGGCCATAGCGTATCTCCCACAATGTTTCTACACAGGTTCATAAGGTGGTTAAGAAGGTGTTTGATGTGTTCATTAGCCGAGGGATTGAGTTTAAGAGCTGGAAGGTTATGCGGAGCTAACTATATGGAGCCCTGGTGAGACCACAGTTAGAATATTGTGATCAGTTCTGTTTGCCTCATTATAGGAAAGATGTGGAAGCTTTGATGAGAGTGCTGAGGAAATTTATCAAGATGCTGCCTGGACTGGAGGGCATGTCTTGCAAAGAAAATTTGAGGGAACTGGGGTGTTTTCCTCATTAGAACGAAGAAGAAAGGAACATGACTTGACAGTGGTGTACAAGATAATCAGAGGCATAGATAGAGTGGATAGCCAGAGACTCTCTCCCAGGGTGGAAATGGCTACCTCGAGGGGTTATGATTTTAAGGTAATTGGAGGAAGGTTCAGGGGAGATGTCAGAGGTAGGTTCTTTACATAGAGAGTGGTTGGTGTGTGCAATGAACAGCCAACAGTTGTAGTAAAATCAGCTATATGAGGGATATTTAATTGGATAGGCACATGAATGATAGTATAATGAAAGGTATATAGGTTAGGATGATCTTAGAGTAGGATAAAAAGTCAACAGAACGTCAAGGGCCAAAAGGCCTGTACAGTGCTGCACTGTTCTATGTTTCCAGTTTCAACCAGCTTGTGGATTCCCCTGAAATTGTTGAATGTGTGAGGGAGTGATGTGTGTGAGATCAGGAAGCTTTGGAGGGGTGTAAGGCCAAAGCCTCCAGTTGTGGTGTGCATTGTTACAGGCACCTGAAAGCCAGTATAATATTTGTGTTAACTTAGACCAGACAGTATCCACCAAGTTCAGTTATTAATGTGAATTTGGATTGCCGTTTGCTGCTGGTTACTTCACATCAGTTCGACTGTGTGATCCATGTAGTAACTCTGATCATTCACAGAGATGTGCAATTTTATTTTGTTACTGGAGAATGTGAAGGTGACATTTAGTAGATATGGCTTTAGAGACACAAGGCAATGCAATTGATTGTCAACTTGTTTACGTCTTCACCCATGCCTGGTCCGGGGTGCAGATATATGGAGTCTGGGAGGCAGGTCAGGTTTCATCACCATAGGTAACTTGTATGGTGTGATACTGGCTCTCAATGTCAATACGTCTGCTCTCTGGGCCAGTCTCTGACTGAAGATGAATTTCAAAACCTGGTTGCTGGTCAGCCATTAGTAGTTAACCTGGACAATATTTGTATCTACACTGAGACCAGTGATAGTCTGTTGGCGGGTTATCCAACTGCCGAAGGAAGGTTCCAAATTATTTGTTTTGAAATAATGTTTGCCTGACTGCCCTGAAGCAGGTTAGAAGCATTTTGGAACAGGCCACTGAGTCTCTCTGTATCACAGGCAGCTGTGAGGTCCAATAACACTGCAAATTATTTCAGATAAATTGGAAGCAAATTTCAGCGTAGCGCATTGCAAGATGTTGAGTTTATTGACCCCGAACAGTAATCGGATATTTGCTATAGTTCATGAATTGGGCAACAATAAGATGAGGTAAAAACAATGGTTGCAGATGCTGGAAACCAGATTCTGGATTAGTGGCGCTGGAAGACCACAGCATTTCAGGCAGCATCCGAGGAGCAGCGATATCGACGTTTCGGGCAAAAGCCCTTCATCAGGAATAAAGGCAGAGAGCCTGAAGCGTGGAGAGATAAGCTAGAGGAGGTTGGGGGTGGGGAGAAAGTAGATTAGAGTACAATAGGTGAGTAGCGGAGGGGATGAAGGTGATAGGTCAGGGAGAAGAGGGTGGAGTGGATAGGTGGAATAGGAGATAGGCAGGTAGAACAAGTCCAGACAAGTCATGGGGACAGTGCTGAGCTGGAAGTTTGGAACTAGGGTGAGGTGGGGGAATGGGAAATGAGGAAACTTTTGAAGTCCACATTGATGCCCTGGGGTTGAAGTGTTCCGAGGCGGAAGATGAGGCGTTCTTCCTCCAGTCGTCTGATGATGAGAGAGATGCAGTTAAGGAGACCCAGGACCTCCATGTCCTCGGCAGAGTGGGAGGGGGAGTTGAAATTTTGGGCCACGGGGCGGTGTGGTTGATTGGTGCCCCTGTCGCAGAGATGTTCCCTACAGCGCTCTGTTAGGAGGCGCCCAGTCTCCCCAAAGTAGAGGAGACCACATCGGGAGCAACGGATACAATAAATGATATTAGTGGATATGCAGGTAAAACTTTGATGGATGTGGAAAGCTCCTTTAGGGCCTTGGATAGAGGTGAGGGAGGAGGTGTGGGCACAGGTTTTACAGTTCCTGTGGTGGCAGGGGAAGGTGCCAGGATGGGAGGGTGGGTTGTAGGGGGGCGGGGACCCGACCAGGTAGTCATGGAGGGAACGGTCTTTGAGGAAGGCTGAAAGGGGTTGGGAGGGAAATATATCCCTGGTGGTGGGGTCTTTTTGGATGTTGCGGAGATATCGGCGGATGACTTGGTTTATGCGAAGGTTGGTAGGGTAGAAGGTGAGCACCAGGGGGGGTACAGTACCCTTCTACCGACACTCTCATTCGTTTGGCCGAACTGGTCCTCACCCTTAACAATTTATCCTTCGAATCCTCCCACTTCCTCCAGAGCAAAGGTGTAGCCATGGGCACACGTATGGGCCCCAGCTATGCCTGTCTTTGTTGGCTACATAGAACAGTTGATCTTCCGTAATTACACCGGCACCTCTCCCCACCTCTTCCTCCTCTACATTGATGACGGCATTGGCGCAACCTCATGCGCCCACGAGGAGGTTGAGCAATTCATCAACTTCAACGACAAATTCCACCCTGACCTTAAATTTACCTGGACCATCTCTGACACCACCCTCCCCCTCCTGGACCTCTCCATCACCATTAATGGCGACTGACTTGACACTGACATTTTTTACAAACCCACCGACTCCCACAGCTACCTGGATTACACCTCTTCCCACCCTACCTCTTGCAAAAATGTCATCCCGTATTCCCTATTCCTCCCCCTCCACTGTATCTGCTCCCAGGAGGACCAGTTCCACCACAGAACACACCAGATAGCCTCCTCCTTTAGGGACCACAATTTCCCTTCCAAAGTGTTTAAAGATGCCCTCCAACGCATCTCGTCCACATCTTGCACCTCCGCCCTCAGACCTCACCCCTCCAACCGTAAGAAGGACAGAACGCCCCTGGTGCTCACCATCCACCCTACCAACCTTCGCATAAACCAAATCAACCGCCGACATCTCTGCAACATCCAAAAAGACCCCACCACCAGGATATATTTCCCTCCCAACTCCTTTCAGCCTTCGTCAAAGACCGTTCCCTCTGGGACTACCTGGTCATTTTCACGCCCCTAAACAACACACCCTCCCATCCTGGCACCTTCCTCTGCCACCGCAGGAACTGTAAAACCTGTGCCCACACCTCCCCCCTCACCTCTATCCAAGGCCCTAAAGGAGCCTTCTACATCCATCAAAGTTTTACCTGCACATCCACTAATATCATTTATTGTATCCATTGCTCCCGATGCGGTCTCCTCTCCATTGGGGAGACTGAGCGCCTCCTAGCAGAACACTTTAGGGAACATCTCTGGGACACCTGCACCAATAAACCACACCGCCCCGTGGCCCAACATTTCAACTCCCCCTCCCACTCTGCCGAGGACATGGAGGTTCTGGGCCTCCTTCACCGCCGCTCCCTCACCACCAGACGCCTGGAGGAAGAATGCCTCATCTTCCGCCTTGGAACACTTCAACCCCAGGGCATCAATGTGGACTTCATCAGTTTCCTTATTTCCCCTACCCCCACCTCACCCTCGTTCCAAACTTCCAGCTCAGCACTGTCCCCATGACTTGTCTGGACTTGTTCGACCTGCCTATCTCCTATTCCACCTATCCACTCCACCCTCTCCTCCCTGACCTGTCACCTTCATCCCCTCCCCCACTCACCCATTGTACTCTATGCAACATTCCCCCCATTCCCACCCTCCTCTAGCTTATCTCTCCATGCTTCAGGCTCTCTGCCTTTATTCCTGATGAAGGGCTTTTGCCTGAAATGTCGATTTCGCTGCTCCTTGGACGCTGCCTGAACTGCTGTGCTCTTCCAGCACCACTAATCCAGAACAATAAGATGAGAACGATAGTCCTTCAACTGGACTATAATCTGTTAAATCAATTATGTTGATTCTATATTTATGGAACCAAAATATAACTCCTGTCAAGATTTTCTAACACAGAAATAAAGCAGGTACATTTTATTTTATCGAAGAAAGAACATAACTCCTGTGGTAATGAGACTTAGATATTCAATGTAAGGATTCAAAGCAATGTTTTGCCACTCCAATATTTAAAGTGGTTGGTTTCTGTATAATTCTATGTGCAGATTGAGCAGAAGATTGAACATACAAATAGAATTTGCGTTCTTATACATTTATATATAATCAATCAGTTTAATTTCTCACTGAAATGGACAATCTTCAGCTATTTGCCAGCAATTTAAAATGACAATAATTCAACATGAACTGTGAATATTAAACTAAATACATTATTTGTGTTATCAAATTTCAGTGAACAATAATTTGAAAACTTCCAATTTTTAGAATGAATGATATTTAATATCAAATGTGGATAATGAAAAAAACCCAACAAACATAATATCGTGTCAGAGAAATGTCAAAGCTTTCCAAAGGGTTTTGTGCCAAAGCAATGGTATATTTGTTTTAGTAATTGGAATACAACATGTAAAATTTTCATGTTCTGAGTAACAATTAGACTTCATAATGAAGCTGACCTTGCAATAATTGCATTTTAAATACTTATGCTGCACCAAATAATCAGATATTTGCGAGCATTTACATTGTGAGATAATTGCATACTGACTTTTATTCACAGCTGACACTTGATAGAGTCCAAAACTTTAAAGCACAGGAGGAAGTCATTGGCATTATGTATGAATCAGCTCCAAAAATGTCTCCCAGCACCTCACATATGCCAGCCCTCTCTCTGTTGCCCGTTAAATTAATAATTTCCAAATATATATCCAGTTCTCTTTTGAATCTTTGAAAATAAAGACACTTTTACTTATTTCACTCCTCGCTCTTTTGCTTACAACCTTGCAATTAGAATTCTTTTATGCTATAATGCTAACTAATAGAGTACTATTTTTCACGTTGACAGTTTATTCATACTTTTGAGCACGGCAATAAACTCATATCTTTGTCTGTTCTGCTCTAGGAACAATAAGCCTTGCAAGAACTATAACAAACACTATAACGGAAAACAAGCAGGAAACTAGTCACCAGGATATATGAACATCAACTAGCCACAAAATACATGATCCCAACACTAATTTCTTACGTACTGATGAGGAAGTACGCCACTTTGACGAGGTCTGTATATTCATTCTAGAACAGGCCAAACAGAGACAAGCACAAGAATTCCTAGAAACATGACATTCCAACCGGAACTCCATCAATAAACACATCACGTTTGATGCCATCTCCCACCCTCTGACGAAAAGGGCCGGAAATGACATCATCGACAGAGGCATTTACATGACGAACGCAAGGAAACCGAACCCCTTAAATAGAAAGTGGCAGATAACACCAGCACATCACTGGAGGCTCACTCGCTGAGTACAGTCAATGGAACAAACCAGGAAATACCATTAGCTATTGCTTCAGATTATATCAGTGTTCATAACTGCCACCACATAGAATCATTGAATGAAAATGCGAGCCTGCATCACCAAGTGTGTATCCAAAAGCCTTTTAAAAGTTTGTGAGATTATCTGCTCAATCATCCGCCGAGGGAATGCACTCCAGCCTCATTTCACCAGGGGCAGAACGGTGGCTCAGTGGTTAGAACTCCTGCCTTAGAGCGTGGGGACCCAGGATTGATTCCAGCCTCGGGTGACAGCCTGTATGGATTTTTTCACATTCTCCCCGTGTCTGCGTGGTGTCCTCCAGGTACTCCGGTTTGCTCCCACAATCCAAAGATGTGCAGGTTTGGTGATTTGGACGTGCTTAATTGCCCTTTGTGTTCAGGGATATGTAGGTCGGGGGTAAATATAGGAGGAACGTGTTTGTGTGGGCTATTCTTTGGAGGGTCAATGTGGATTTGTGGGCCAAAGAGCCTATTTCCACACTGTAGAAATTTTATATTCTATGTCTGTGCCACCCTCTCAGTTCAAAACAGACTCACAAATCCTCTCTCAATCCCCTGCCTTTCACTTTAAGCATGTATCCCTTTGTTTTTGACCCTTAGAGTAAGGGAAACAGCTGCTGTCTGTTCATCATCTCCATTCCCCTTATGCTTTTGTGCACTGTAAACCTGTACCAGGTTTCCTCCTCAATCTTCCCCTGCTGCAATGAAGAAAGCAGCAAATTTAGCCCTCACACTTCACAGTTTGAGTACTCATTTGTCTTGTTAATTCAGATGTGCATCATCTCACATTTATCAGTGTTAAACTTCATCAGTCATTAATCTGGATAAAGATTAATCTGTTTATATCATCCTGTAGCCTAACCCTTTCCTCCTCACAGTGAACCACCCAGCTAATCTTTGTGTCACCCCCAACATTTGTTATCCATCTTCCACATTCTCACCATCATCATTTATGAATATCACAAACAAACCTTGATTTCCTTCCTGTTCTCCAGATGTTATTCACAGAAGAGGAATTAAGAATTCCAGTCTTTTGCTATTCTCATTTTGGGGAATTTACAAAGTGATGTAGTTAACACCTATTATGAGGGAGCTGCGAATAGCATTTTCGACACAGAGTTGAATTCACCTTTTACACTCTGCCCCTCAGCATGTCTTATTCATAAAGTGTGTACCTAATTTAAGATGAACTAGGGTTTGGCTCCTTGCATTGGAACATTAGCCATTTGTGTGGCACTGTTCTTTTATCAATAACCAGAGCTGAAGAAGTTTTTCATCTGCAGGGTGGACACAGACTCATTGCTTGAATCAGTGAATGTGATGAGGATAACTATTCAATTAAATTCCATGTTATGGGCAAACTGCAGGAGATCAAATCATATTCTCATGTCTACCTTGAATTGGAAGCAAATACATATTGTTAAAAAATTCAAAAATGAGATACCATACTAGGGGGAAAAAACATGTAATCCGCAAATGATGGAGATACAAAAATACAGAGTGGATGGGCAATCTGAACAAGAATCAAGTATAGAAAATGAAGTATATCAAATCTTAATCTTCAATGGAACCAGATCCCAATTTTCCTGAACAGTGATATTTTTCACCCAACCTCACATTTGCTAAAACAAGTTTTTCCCAGTCACTAATACTTCATTTGCCATTCTTCCTCGGCCTCCTTACTCTTTTCTTACATTCCTACTTCCCTTGCACTGCCCCATCTGCAGCTACATACTCTTCCATTGATGATAAATCTTCACATCTTTCTTCTCCCACTCCCACTGTAAGTTACACCACTTCCCTAGCTGCTCCCACTTCCACTGGCAAATCCTTTCCGTTTTTGCTTTCCAACAGGGGTGATGGGAACTGCTGGCTTCTGTGCTGCTATTGTTCATCAGTGAATGATGAGATTGAGATGATCAATGTCCAATAGGAACAGACAATAGTGTGTGTCTGTCACCGTCCAATGCACCGTGAACATGGTGGTTCTGTTCCCTATAGAGAGTGAAACTTTATTTCTGTCTCTGTGTGAAAACGCTTAACCAAACAGCCTCATCACAAATAGGACAAACCTCTCCTCAGAATCAGATGAACATGCATCAGTTTTTCCTTAAACATTGTGAGGACAGTGACCACATCGTTCAAATAAGCCATGTACTATCATTTTGGTCTTTACCATTTTAACTGATTTTCCAATGTCATTAGAGGTGAGATCAAAGTAACTTGCCTCGCATCAAAGTACTATTTAACTCATGTAGCATCATTCACCCTCAGAAAACTGTGGTTAACGGGAATCAGAGGAAATTCTGTGCTGGGAATTTCCTCAATGAACAATGACACCTTCCCTAGACCTATTGGGAATGACAAATAAACACTGCCTTTGCTACTGCCTCCAAAATCATGGATGGATTTGTCTTATGTATAACATCATTTGTTTTCACGGTTTGGTCTAAAGTCTCAGAAAAGTAAGATCTTTTTGGTTGACTTTCATCCCAATGAAATCAGAGCATTACAATAAGATAACGCTAATTTTCAATCAGTTACTTTCTGTGGACTGATCGTGCGATGTCAGTGCCACTGAGATCAATATTTTCTCTGTCCAATAACATCTCATCAAATTGACTCAAGGCTGCACCATTCCACAATATTGCATCATTCTCCAGCTCATTCGCTGTGCTCGCCAGCTATCCGAGTTCTACAGGATGGAATAACTTAGAGATGCCTGTGAGCCTCAGGAACCTGTCACCCCACCCATGCCCTGCGCTCTGAGCCCATCCCCTCCCCCAAGGCCACCTCCTGTCGTGTATTCACCATTCCTCCTAAACTGCCACGCTGTAATGGCGAATGTTCTGTACTCTGCAAAGTTCTCAGCTTTATCCTTCTGCGCCCCCTTTAATGAATTTCAGGAACGACATAATGTTGAACTCCTCTTCCACCGACTTCTCCTTGGTGTCCAGTTGTTTGCGCAAGAGTCCACTCCCCATCCCAAAGACCCTTTCCCCAGCTCCAACACTCTCCCTCCACCTGGACCCATTTCTCTAGCGTTTACTTTGACACAATCTGTTCTTTGAGAACTTTCAATGTGACATTGGTTGTTTTAATTTCTCTGCATCCCCCTCACCCTATCTCACCTATCACTCTCTGAACAGACTGTACGCGGTATGCTTCGATCCAACCCTGACTGTGTTATTCAGCCTGTGCCGATAAGGGTGGTGCTGCTGTAGTCTGGTGGACTCATCTCTCCATTTCAGAGGCTGAGTGCCAGCTCTCGGATACTTCCACATATCACCTGCTCCTCCATAACCCTGCCATGGCATATCTGGCCATCTTTTTAACTAAATCTGACAACATTTCATCGGGTGATTCCCACCCACTCGCCCCCACATAACAGTCCCCAAGCTGATGGTCCTCTGATAGCAGAACTCACTTCTATCTCCTCCTGAAAATCCACAAACAGAACTGCCCAGGCAGACCCATTGCTTCAGCCTGCTCCTGCCACACAGAGGGGTGTGCATGGATACACACGTGGGCCCAAGTTATATCTGTTCCTTCATGGGGTGCGTAGAACATTCCTTGTTCCAGTTCTTTCCAGTCCCCATCCATAACTGCTTCTCCGATACGTAAATGATATCATAGCTGCTGCTCCTCTCTCTTGTCCAGAATTGGAAAAGGTCATCGTTTCCAATTTGCACGAATCCCTCACTTTCACAAGGTCTATCTCTGACTCCTCCCTTTCATTCCTCGACATCTCTGCTTCTATTTCTGGGGATAGACGGGTCACTGATATCCAGTATTAAGCCAGCGACTCCCACAGCTACTTGGAGTATACACCCTCACACGCTGTTTCCTGCAAATGCTCCGTTCCATTCCCCCAGTTCCTCCGTCTCCACTGCATTGCTTCTGATGATGTCAAGTTCAAAAATGTGGCCTCTGAAATGTCCACCTTCTTCCTCAACCGAGAATTCCTCAGCAGTGTTCTCGACAGGGCCCTCAACCAGTTCTGACCCAACTCCTGCACTTCTACCCTCACCCTCTCTCCTCCCTCATGCAACAGTGTTAGAGTTCTCCCTGTCCTTACCGACCATCCCGCCAGCATTCACATGCAGGAGGTCATCAGTCTGCATTCCCCCACCTCCAGCGAGATGCCACCACCAGACACGTATTTGTCTCCTCTCCCTTTTCCGCCTTCTGACCATTTCCTCCGCGACACCCTAGTCCGCTCGTTATTCACTGCCAACACATCCCCCCACCTCCACCACCCCGCCCCCCCAACACAGGTCCACGTCACGTTCCCCTGACGGAGGTGTCACACTTTCCCATTTACCTCCTCCCTCCTCACTAACCAAGGGCCAAACATACCTCCCAGCTGAAGCATCATCCTATCAACATTTCCCACATTCGCTGCTCACATTGTGGTCTGCTCTAGATTACTTACAGTGTGGAAGCAGGCCCTTCGGCCCAACAAGTCCACGCCGACCCGCCGAAGTGCAACCCACCCATACCCCTACATTTACCCCTTACCTAACACTACGGGCAATTTAGCATGGCCAATTCACATGACCTGCACGTCGTTAGACTGTGGGAGGAAACCAGAGAACCCGGAGGAAACCCATGCAGAAAAGGGGAGAATGTGCAAACTCCACACAGTCAGTCGCCTGAGGTGGGAATTGAACCCAGGTCTCTGGTGCTGTGAGGCAGCAGTGCTAACCACTGTGCCACCGTTCTACATTGGGGAAACTAAATTTACACTGGGTGAACACTTTACAGTATATCCAAACTGTACCTGTGCAAAAGACCCTGAGTTTCCAGTTGCCTGCCAGTTTAATACCCCATCCTGTTCCCTGGCCAATATCTCTGAGTCAGACTTGCTGCAGTGTTCCAGGACATTTCAACGTAAGCTGGTAGAACAACGCCTCATTTTCCGAGGGTGGACCCTGCAGCCCTTCAGACTCAAAATAATATTCAATAATTTTAGAGACTGAACTCCTCAATGCCCCCTACCCATACACCAAGCCGAGTACTCACCCCCTATTGTTTGCTACTAACAGTCTCCATTAACAGCTATTCAGCCTCTTCGGTATATAAATCAACATTTTCAGGGCTACCATCCGTTCTGAGGAAGGGCCACTAACCTAGAAACTTTAATTCTGATTTCTCTGCACAGAGGCAGTTAGACTTGAAACGTCAGCTCTTTTCTCTCGTTACAGATGCTGCCAGACCTGCTGAGATTTTCCAGCATTTTCTCTTTTGGTTACAAATTACTCGAGATTCAACTGAGATCGCAGCTTTGCTTAGATCAGTCAATTTGTCACAGTTCAGAAAGAAAAGAAAAAACGATAGAGGGTAGCTCAGCAGGTCTGGTACTCTCTGAGCAGAGATACGCAGAATTAACCTTTGATTCCAATATGACTTTTTCAAACAGGGTTACATCATATTCGATATATTAACTTTGTTTATCTCTGCAGATACTTCCTCATCTGTGGCGCTTCTTCACCATTTTTTATTTGTTTTTCATGTTTCTGTATCACTATATTTCATGTTTCTTGGCAGGGCTACATGCTGAATTTGGTTATATATGGACAATGTAGTCCTTTCCTGTTCCTGTTATAGTTGGTGTGTCTGTGACACCTGTGTTACGGCCGAAATCTGTTGCTTCTTTAAGATTCAAAGGAAAAAAGAATATTTTTCTGATTATCCTGTAAATCTCAAGAACTCCACTTTGTTTGAAAAGACATTTTAGAGGCAGCAGAAATTTCATGAGATAATAGGAACAAATTATTGATGGTGTAGCACTCTGTGACCTTCATTGAACTCGCTTGTCTACCCCCTCCCAAAGGCTTTGGTTACATAACACAGAATTATTTACAGCAAAAGTGAGGGAAACTCAGCCCATTGACTATTCCAGTTTGGAACGACTATATCTCTACTGTTAGTTTCCTGCACTGCCCCCATAGCCTTCCACATTTTGTTATAAGTGTCTGCTTTTAATTTTAAGTATCCTGCCGGATATGAACGATATGATCAAGCTCAAACAAAAAAAAAGCAGAACTTAGAGGGCAAGTTCAGCTGGTCTGGCAGTATCTGTGAAGAGAAATCAAAGTTAATGTTTCTGGTCCAGTGATCCTAATCGAACTGTATTCCCAATGATTAAGTGGTGTGTATATTAAATATAGTTCACTTTATCACATTTAAAATGATCGTGTTCAGTTCATATTGTCATTCAGCATTGCATTTCTCAAAAGTTGCTGTTTCCTTGTTGTGCATTAGATTTAATTCTGTCTGGCAGAAAGCGTGATGATTACAGGGGAATATCATTGTATCGCCGCCCCCCCCCCTCCCCCCAAGCAGTCTCCACAGACACTATCCTATTCTGTCCTATCTCCCAGCGAATGTCATGATCATTCAAACCTGACTCATTAATTCATAAGTCTTAATGCATAAGTTCATTGTAATTATCACTTTTGGTTTCGACTGAGGCCAAAATGCGTAAAAAAGTACGGTTTTACACAAATAAAACTGCATTTAGAAGTTTGTCAATTTGTATAAATAAATTACTGAAGCATATTCCCTAGTTGCCTCATTAGAGCAGTGAGAGGAACATTCAGAGAAGTCCACACTTCCTGTCTATGTTCAAGGCAACTGTGCCCAGTGACAGTGTGTTGGCTGGCGGTTGTTCCCGTGGAGGAGAGATCCACACAGAAACAACATCCTAATTTTGGTGGGTGGAGGGATTTGGGGAGAGATGGTAACAGCATAGTAAATGGACAACCGAGCAGAATCATCTAGCCTACGAAAAGATAACATTCATCTTTCTCCCTCACAACTGACTTCACTAGAGCAATTGGTGATGGGAGATTTGACCAATAGCCAGCAATGTCGACATGTAGTCGAGTCCAGTTATATTGTGAACTGAATGTGCTGGATTAAAAGCTGGGACTGTTTGCTCAGTGACTATGATTGATGTCAGTCTCCATGCATTGTAACTGTGTCACTGGAGGGTTTCCCTCTCCTATTGGTGAAGGGCTTCACTCAGTGCGCTATCCCAGTGTAGGAGCAGATGCATCAGCTCCAACAGTAACAGAGATCAACAGCTGCGTAGACAGAGAGAGGACAGATCTGAATCTGAGAATAGCGGACTGGAACATTACAACAATGGAGAGTAGTTTTCTCTTGAATCTTTTCAAGTGTGACTTCTCTTCAGAACAGAAAAAGATTGGAAAATGGGCTTTTAAATCCCTTGACCGCGGTAGAGGAGGGGTGACGGGAAACAAGATGATGTAGAGGAACAATGCCACTGACAAATTGACTTTTATTTCTGGTAAAAGAGAATTAAATGTAAAATGAGTATTAATTAGATTGTGAAGGCGGAAATGGGTTCGTTAATTAACTGCAAGACAAACGATTCACAAACAGGGCAAGTTCATTGGGAGACCAGGAGAAAGAATGTGTGAAGAATGGAGACCAGCCATAATGCGGTCAGGCTGTGCAAGTATGGAACTGAATAAAAATTCCATCAGGATAGAACGTTCCAAGGTCTAAAGTGAGGTGTTATTCGAGCTTGGGTTTTGCTTCATTGGAGCATACATCAACCCAGGACTGAAATGTTTGCATGACAGAAAGGTAAGTTTTTGAAATGGGAAGCAATGAGAAGATCAGGGTTATTCCCACAGACAGAGTGGGAGTGTTCCTCAATACAGTTTCTGTTTGGTCTCCCCAATATAAAGGCGACTGCATTGTGAGCAGCAATGACAGGAGACTGGATTGAAAGAGTACAAATGAAATGCTGCTTCTTCTGGAATATGTGTATTGGGTTGTTAAGAAATAACAGATGTGTCCGCCATTTTTTCAAATGTCGAAATTTATTTCTTCTTATATTTAGACCACCTAGTTCCACAGCTTGGAAAGTGTAAGTACTATAGCTGCGGGAGGCCAGAGTTAATAAACTTGGATCTGGATAAACACAGCAGACCAGACAGAATCAGAGGAGCAGCAAAGGCAATATTTTGATCTTGGACCTTTCGTCAGGACGGGTGAGGGGGAGGGGAGCCCAGAAATGGAGTCATGGGATATGGAAGGGCGGCGGGTAGGTATGGTGGTGGTAGGTACATGCAGGTATGAGGTTACTGTGATTGGTCAGTGGGAAGGGTGGATCAGATACAGGTGGGTCTGGTCAGGGAACAGGGACATGGGATAAGGCGGCAGCCGGAGGGTTTTTGAATCGGCTTCAGTCAATATTGAGGCCATTGGGCTATCAGCTTCAAAGGTAAACTCTCAGGTGGTGATCGTCTGACCGTGGACTGGCTAAGGAAAGGCATGTCGCCGGGCGAGTGGGAGTTGGAATTAAAATGAATGGTAACTGGAAAGTCGGGTTGGTTGTTTTGTACACAGCACTAATGCTTCACACAGAGCCTGATCCTGGCCCACCGAGCTCATCTCCAAATCCCAACGTTGTCTCTTCGATGTTGTGGAGACCAAAGGGAGACTCAGGGCCATAATCATGGAGCATCGGCTCTCTGCACGCCTTAGCAAATTCAGCATTCCAGTTGCCATCCATTTCAATCACTCCCCTCCCCTTGCTCATCCAGCGACAGGCCTCCTCCACTGTTAGAGTGAGGTCAAACAGAAACTGGGGAACACAACTTGATACTTCAGCTGGAGACCTTACAGCTTCATATTGTCTTTACTGGCTTCAAAATCTCTCGACCAACAGTTTTACCCCATGTCCCCTTTCTCTGACCTCACCAAAGCTGTCCATCTTTCCATTCGTATATCTGTTGCACCCTTCCCACTGACCAATCACAATAATTCCCTGCCTGCTTCCCCCTATCGCTATCCCACCTCGCCTTCCACCAGCCCCACGCCCCTCCCTCTATTTACTTCCCGGCTCTCCTTTCCCAGCCCAATCCTGATGAAGTCTTTCAGCCTGAAACGTTGACTTTCCTCTTCCTAGGATGCTGTCTCACTTGCTGTGCTTTTTCAGCTTCATAGGTATTGGCTACATAGTTGCACGTTGAGACCTTATCAGCAACAGATTTTGTTGTGCGTTTTATACATTCCTTGTCTGTTTACTGACAAGCTTATCTCAACATTCTCACAACAGGATCTAGGAAACTGTCTTTTTGTCACTAATGCTCCTGTCTGCTTCGAACTGATTTTCTTTGTTTTAACCGTACTTTCATCACTGCTGTTCGCAATGGCATTGTAATTGTAACACTTATTATGCTGTAGGTTAACCACACTATTTCCAATATGCTTCACAACTTCCTTGTTCTTATACTCCACACAGCTATTCATAAACCCAAAGATCCAATAAGTCCTTCTATAATTTCCTGTCTTCTGTGTCCCTCTCTCCTTAAACGGGGAGGTTACATTTACCAGTCCTCCCTCACTCCAAAGTTTCCTGAAAGATCACCAGCAATGCCTCCACAATCACCTTCGATATCTCTTTAGAACTACGAGCTGTTGTCCAACTGGTCTCGCTGATTGATTCAACTTCACCCACCACAGCGCCTTCTCCATACTGAGGTCAGTATACACACCTCTATACCCTGACTGTCTTGATACACACACTCAAACACACAGAGACATCCACACATGCGCAGCGACACACATACACAGACACACACACTCTCAATCGCAGGCACACATACATACACACACACAGTCACACAGACACACTCACACAGACACACACTCACTCACACACACAGGCACGCACACTTTCACACACACACACACACACTCACACATACAGACACACACGCACTCACACAAAAACACACACACTCACTCACACACAGACACACACACTCACACAGACACACACAGACAGACACACACTCACTCACACACACAGAGACAAACACACTATCTCAAACTCAGACACACACACAGACACGCACACACTCACACACACGCAGACACACACACACTCACACACACATTGACACACACTCTCTCTCTCACACACACACAGATCAATCATTGTTCGGCCATTCCATTTCAGCAGAGATGTGGAGAAACAGATTAGGAAACAGATTTTGGAAAGGTGCAGAAGCCACAGGGTCGTAGTCATGGGCGACTTCAACTTCCCAAATATTGATTGGAAGCTCTTTAGATCAAGTAGATTGGATGGGACAGTGTTTGTGCAGTGTGTCCAGGAAGCTTTTCTAACGCAGTATTTAGATTGTCCAACCAGAGGGGAGGACATATTGGATTAGGTACTCGGTAATGAACCGGGACAAGTGGTGGGCTTGTTAGTGGGTGAACATTTTGGTGATGGTGACCACAATTCTGTGACTTTCACCTTGGTTATGGAGAGAGATAGGTGCGCACAACAAGGTAGATTTCACAATTGGGGGAAGGGAAATTACGATGCTGTAAGACAGGATTTGAGGAGCATACGTTGGGAGCATAGGCTGTCAGGGAAGGATGTGGTGGAAATGTGGAACTTTTTCAAGGAGCAGATACGACGTGTCCTTGATATGTATGTACCTATCAGGCAGGAAAGAAATGGTCGTGTGAGAGATCCTTGGTTGACGAGGGAGGTTGAATGTCTAGTAAAGAGGAAGAAGGAGGCTTACATAAGGTTGAGGAAACAGGGTTGAGACAGAGCAGTGGAGGGATACAGGATAGCCAGAAGGGACCTGAAGAAAGGGATTAGGAGAGCTAAGAGAGGGCATGAAAAATCCTTGGTGGATAGGATAAGGATAACCCCAAGGCATTCTATGCGTATATGAGAAACCTGAGAATGACGAGAACGAGGGTAGGTCCGATCAAGGACAGTAGTGGGAGACTGTGTATTGAGTCGGAAGAGATAGGAGAGGTCTTGAACAAGTACTTCTCTTCAGTATTTACGAACGAGAGGGACCGTATTGTTGAAGAGGAGAGTGTGAAACGGACTGTTAAGCGAGAAGAGATACCTGTTAGGAAGGAAGATGTGTTGGACATTTTGAACAACTTGAGGATAGACAAGTCTCCCGGGCCTAACGGGATATATCTTAGGATTATGTGGGAAGCAAGAGAGGAAATTACAGTACCGTTGGCAATGATCTTCTCGTCTTCATTGGCAACGGGGGTGGTACCAGGGGACTGGAGAGTAGCGAATGTTGTGCCCCTGTTCAAAAAAGGGAATAGAGATAACTCCGAGAATTACAGGCCAGTTCGTCTTAATTCGGAAGTAGGCCAAGTAATGGAAAGGGTACTGAGGGATAGGATTTACGAGTATCTGGAAAGACACTGCTTGATTAGGGACAGCCAGCACGGATTTGTGAAGGGTAGGTCTTGCCTTACAAGTCTGATTGAATTCTTCGAGGAGGTGACCAAGCATGTGGTTGAGGGTAGAGCAGTGGATGTAGTGTACATGGATTTTAGTAAGGCATTTGATAAGGTTCCCCATGGTAGGCTTATGCGGAAAGTCAGGAGGCATGGGATAGAGGGGAATTTGGCCAATTGGATAGAAAACTGGCTAACCGGTCGAAGTTAGAGTGGTGGTAGATGGTAAATATTCAGCATGGAGCCCAGTTACAAGTGGAGTTCCGCATGGATCAGTTCTGGATCCTCTGCTGTTTGTAATTTTTATTAATGACTTGGATGAGGGAGTCGAAGGGTGGGTCAGTAAATTTGCAGATGATACGAAGATAGGTGGAGTTGTGGACAGTGAGGAGGGCTGTTGTCGGCTGCAGAGGGACTTAGATATGATGCAGAGCTGGGCTGAGGCGTGGCAGATGGAGTTCAACGCTGCCAAGTGTGACGTTGTCCATTTTGGAAGAACAAATAAGAATGCGGAATACAGGGTTAATGGTAGGGTTCTTAGTCAGGTGGAGGAACAGAGGGATCTTGGGGTCTATGTACATAGATCTTTGAAGGTTGCCACTCAGGTGGATAGAGTTTGTAAGAAGGCCTATAGAGTATGATCGTTCATTAGCAGAGGGATTGATTTCAAGAGTCGTGAAGTGATGTTGCAGATGTACAGGACTTTGGTTAGGCCACAGTTGGAGTACTGTGTGCAGTTCTGGTCGCCTCACTTTAGGAAAGATGTGGAAGCTTTGGAGAGGGTGCAGAGAAGATTTACCAGGATGTTGCCTAGAATGGAGAGTAGGTCGTACGAGGATAGGTTGAGAGTTCTCGGCCTTTTCTCGTTGGAACGGCGTAGGATGAGGGGTGACTTGATAGAGGTTTATAAGATGATCAGAGGAATAGATAGAGTAGACAGTCAGAAACTTTTTCCCCGGGTACAACAGAGTGTTACAAGGGGACATAAATTTAAGGTGAAGGGTGGAAGGTATAGGGGAGATGTCAGGGGTGGGTTCTTTATGAGAGAGTGGTGGGGGCATGGAATGCGCTGCCCGTGGGAGTGGTAGTGTCAGAATCATTGGCGACCTTTAAGAGGCATTTGGATAGGTACATGGATGGGTGCTTAATCTGGGTTAGAAGTTCGGCACAACATCGTGGGCCGAAGGGCCTGTTCTGTGCTGTATTGTTCGATGTTCTATGTTCTATGTTCTAAATTATCCTGTTTCATTTACACTGTCACTTGCTATTCCTTCTTCCGAATATATCTGTTTCTTTCTCTACATTTGATTTTATTCTCTCTGTCAAGATGACATTGGGGACAGTGGGGATGTCACTTTACTCCTCATGAGTCTCCACAGTCACTGTCTTCTGTTCCTTTCTGTTTCTTAGCCCATGAAAAATACATACTGTGTCTGACCCTTGAATCCCGATAAACAGGTTTTATATTAGATTTCTACAGTATGGAAACAGGCCCTTCGGCTCAACAAGTCCACATCGACCCTCCGAACTGTAACACACCTAGATCCATTCCTCTACCCTCGATTCACCCCTGACACTGTGGGCAATTTAGCATGGCCAATTCACCTAACCTGCATATCTTTGTACTGTGGGAGGAAACCGTAGCACCCAGAGGAACCCGACGCAAACACGACGACAATGTGCAAACGCCACACAGACAGTTGCCCAAGGCTGTTCAGGAAACAAAACATTTAGTTTTGGGCTAAGGCTACAACAAACCTAAAAAAGAAACGGCATACAACTGTGCAATAAGATGTTTGCACCTTTGCAAGTAAATTATTGAATTACATTGTGTAAACAATAATTAACTGATAAAAGGTATAAGAGTATAATCCAGAAAAATCCGTAGCACTGCAAGAGAATAACAAGCAATTACATTTAAACTTGAGGATTATGAACTAACATTTATTATGTCCGGAAGAAAGATGGTGATTTTGTGAGAAATTGCATTTTCCCCATGATATGTAATTCCCAGTAGTTCACGTACCAGTGTGGAGACCCCATGTTGGTTGAGAGGGAGCGCCAGGCTCTGAATGAATTCTCACTGTCTCAATGTGCAGTTGGTGTGTGTCTCTGCAATGTTCATAAATATATCAGAAGCCTTATTGCCTTACTCCTGAAATAGTTCGCTATTCCCACCAACTTCTGTCCTCTATAGGAGTACAATAATGTCTTCCCGGAAATAGAAGGCATTTCCTTGAGACTTCGCACAAACTTTTCACTTCTCACTTTTCCCTCTCACGTTCAGCAAACCAAGTTAAAGTGACACATATGTTCCACGAGCAAAGGAGGAACAACATAGAGCAGTCTATCTGAGTAGACTCTGCTTCACTCTTTGTTATGTTCGGGCATCAAAGACATCTTCCTATTTCTGTATACATGGTTCGATAGGCTGAATGGCCACCTCCTGGTCATCTGGAAGCAGCTCAAGGACCTGAGTTGGCGACTCCGGTTCCTGTTTAACATATCGATGTGCTGACTACACGCCTTCACTCCTTGTATAATAGGCAGGAGGGTCTGAATGGGCTATCCCTATTCTTGTCCAATAGTTTCAATGGATCGAATGGCGTCCTTGTTTTCTGTTGAAACCACGTTTAGCGCAGAAGTATATGCTCAGAAACGGCGATTCTCCTGCTCGTTGGATGCTGCCTGAACTGTTGTGCTTTTACAACGCTATACTCTTGAGTCTTCAGTCACTAAATGGTCTCCTCGGTTTCATTGCATCAGGTTATCGGAGTATATGAACTCCAAACGCTCCTGTCTTGCAGTTGTGAGGAACTGAATGGAACATAGGGACGTAGGGCTGAGGAGTAGGAGTGTGCCATTAGACACATTAAGCCTTATCAACTAGGCAGTAAGATCGTGGCTGATCTGGATGTGTTCTCAGCCCCACTTCCATATCTACAGTTCATTGTCCTTTACTGTCCAATATCTGACTGCCATTGCTTTGACTAAATGCAAACACACAGGCACCACAAACTTCTGGGGAAGAGCATTCCCACGCAAACAAACTTTTGTGAAATTATCCTCTTCCGTGTTCGGACTGGGGCTGGATGGACCACTGTTTCATTTTCTAGTCCCGTTCCTCCATTGATCATGATAAATTTTAAATGTAACTCGGTTGGTGATATGACCAATGATATAGGTCTCAGACTAGGTCAGGTTCTTTGCTGGGGACAAGACATCTCGATATCTTAAATTTGCAAAAATAATTCATCAAAGCAAAGTTACTCAAAGCTAAGATGGAAAAATAAATGGCAAACACTTTGGACAAATACGTACATTAATATTTATCTTTGAACACATACTGAGATACAGTCTGTGCATACACACAGACACACACACTAAGACATACACAGTGTCTCACACACGCAAGTGCACACAGACACACACATACACATAACTGAATACAAGCAGGAAAAAAAGCTGCAAAATATCAGCTTGAAAGAGCTTTGTCCAAGCAATAGTTAAACTCAAGACAAAAGTAAAATAATGAAATGTTATTCTGCTTCTGAGGTTGTTCTGCTCACACAAGCAGGATTTATTCCTGGAACAGTCGGATTTGGCTGAATTACGTTTGATTTTAGGCAGTGGGGAGATGCCAATGATTCCTCAACAGTAATCCTACATGAATGATAAAGATGACTGAACGGTTTTCACCTCTCATACATTGCTGCGAGAAGGAACAAGGAAAGATAGGTAACAAGTAGCATTGGCTTCTCCAGCATGTTGCATTTTCTCAATTTCTGAGCAGAAATATACAATAATGTTATCTCAACACCAAACTGGACCACGTGAGGCCTCCTTGAACATTCTCGGTACTGTATGACTCTGTCCCTGTTCTCTGCTCCATGTAGGAGTTTTAATGAAGTTACGTTTGTATGTGTGCTCATATTTTTGTCCAATAAAATCATGTCTTCATAGTGTTTGTTTTCTTATACTATGAAAAGAGTATATAACATATACATGTTGTTTTCTTAAAATGAATCCTCATTTTTAGACTCATATACCAGAGAAAATGTCCATAGGCTATGCATCAGATACACTTTCCTCAATATCTTATACAGTTCAATACGAACGCCTCTCATTCTCAATCCTGAAGTGCTCTCGCCTTATAGAGGTTTAAAACATCATGAGGAGAAAAGAAATGGTGAAGATCCAAGAACATTTTCCTAGCTTAGGGCAGTCCACAATTAGAGCACATAGATTGAAGGTGAGGGGAGAAACATATAAAAGGGACAAAAGTGGTAACTTTTCACAGAGTGTATAGAATGAACTGCCAGAGGAAATGTTGGAGGCTGGGAAAGCTACAGCATTTTTAGCCATTTGAATGAAGCCATTTGAGTGAACACGAAGGTTTTATGGGATATGGGCCAAGTGCTGGCAAATGGAACTTGATTAATTTAGGACATCTGGTCGGCATGGACATGGTGCAGTGAAGAGTCTGTTTCCGTGCTGTATGACAGGATAAGGCCTTCTTTACAAGAGCAAGTTCAGTGAAACATATTCGCAAAATCTTATAAAGCTATTGAGTATATTTATTTTTCAGTTTATGGAATCAACACTGCCCACAGTACATCAGATGTTGACTCAGAAATCCTCTGTACAGATGCAGTAAAATATCCTGATAGCCCTTTCATGAAGTAATCATTCCAAATTACTTCTGCATCTGCATACTAACCCCGTGTGATGTATGTACCAGGGTGAACAAATGCCTTTGTACAACTGAGTTTTGTGATCTCTCTTCTTTGAATTAGATTACTGTTGTTTTCCCCTTCTGCCACAGCACAAACTTCGATACCCCATGTTATCCTGTTTCTGCTGAAGGTTTGCATACTAACCTTCCCTGTCTGTATCACATTACAGACTCTCTACCTCCACTTGACATCTTATCGAATCTTCGTGGTTGAGCCAATTGATTTCCATCCAATTAGTTCCCACACGCAAATCATTGACAGATTTTAAATAGCTTTTGATGTTGCACTGATCTCTGAGGCACTTCACCAAGTTAAGGATTTCCATCCTGAAAATACAAATTTCTCCCAACTATCTATTTCCTCATAGTTACCCAGGACTCCCCTGTTCCTGTGTAGCAATCTAGAAAGTAGGTGTGACCTCC
This sequence comes from Chiloscyllium punctatum, assembly GCF_047496795.1. Lineage (NCBI taxonomy): Eukaryota > Metazoa > Chordata > Chondrichthyes > Orectolobiformes > Hemiscylliidae > Chiloscyllium > Chiloscyllium punctatum. Next base: position 118,951,430 of record NC_092742.1, read on the forward strand.
TCTTGCGCTGCGTAATGTACTGAAATGGCTGAAGAGCTTCATCCTATTTCTTTATAATTACTTAGAGGTGCAGATCGATCCTGAATGGCTGAATGCGATCTTCCTCACCTTCTGTAACAGCATCGCGGGGTTGAGTGAGTGAACAATACATGAAGCAAGAGCAGCAGGTGGCCATTCAGCCCCTCGAGCCTGCTGAACAATTCAGAATGTCCATTGTTGATGTGATGGTAACTAAGCATCCCTTTCCTCTCTGTTCCCAACAATCATTGATTCTCTTGTTCATCAACGATCTATATAACTCCTCCTTGAGTGTTTCCATTAACCCAGTCTTCACTGATCCTTGGTCATGAGAAGATCACAGACTATACAATCCTAAAGAAAAAGGAACATCCCTTTCCCAGTCTGAAATAGGAATGCCCTTATTCTCAAAATGAGTTCCCCTCAAACCAATCATTTTTCTTTTGACACAACGGTTAGGAACCGATATAGACCATTCAGCCCCTCAAACCTCCCCAAATTTCCATTAACCCTCAACAATCAAACACTGATCAGATTAACCTCCACTGAAGTTAAAGGAATTCCAGGTACAATATTTTCACAAGAGTTCAAGAAATTAGAACAGCGAACATTGAACAGTAGAAACAGTAAGAGCCCTTCAGCACTCAATGGTGTGGCGACCTTTTATCCGATTCTAAGATTAAACTAAACTGCAGAGCCTTCATCCTATTATCATCTATGTGCTTATCCAAGAGTTACTTGAATGCCCCTAATGTAGCTAATTCTACGACCACTGCTGGCAGTGCATTCCATGCACCTATCACTACCTGTGTAAACAACCTGCCTCTTGACATCCCCCCAAAACCCTTCTCCAATCACATTAAAATTATGTTTTCCTCGTGTTAGCCGTTTCTACCCTATGAAAAAGAATCTACTAATCCATTCTATCTGTGCCTCTCATCATCTTGCACACCTCTATCAAGTCACCGTTCATCCTTCTTTACTCTAATGAGAAAAGCTAAAGCTCCCTCAAACCTTCTTCATAAGACATGCCCTATAGGACAGGCAACGTGCTGGGAACTGCGTCTGCACCCTCTCTAAAACTTCCACATCCTTCCTTTAATGGGGCGAACAGAACTCAACACAATATTCCAAGTGTGGTCTAACCAGGCCTCTATGGAGCTGCAGCATAACCTCGCAGCTCGAAACTCAATCTCCCAGCTTATGAAAGCCAACACATCATACACATTCTTACCTTGAGGGCTTTGGCAAATTCGAGGAATCTACAGACGTGGACCCCAACATCCCTTTGTTCCTCCACACTGCCAAGATGCCTACCTTTAACCCTGTAATCTGCAATCAAATTCAACCTTTGAAAGCTCTCTCCTGAATATGGGAAAATAGAGCAGAATCAGGCCACTTAGCCCATTGGATCTGCTGTGCCATTGGATTACAGCTGAACTGTTTCTCACCTACATTCTCCTGCCTTCGCCAAATGATCATTGATTCCCAAATTAATGAAAAACTTATTCAACTCTATCTTAAAGAAACTGTGTGCAGGAGTGTGTGTGTTTGTTTGTGTGTCCATATCTGTATGTATATGTGTTGTGTGTTTAACGTGTCTGTGTATGTTTGTGTGTATCTCCGTGAGATGATGTCCTGCTGTTTTTTGGGGTAAATCCATTGAAATTGAGATCAACCCCTCACCACCACCCCCCCTCCACACCTCTACGTCTGTCCTTGTTAAGTTTATAGTTATACAATGCCACCTTCCGCTAGCCTCCCCATGCCTTTGCACTAGTGTCAGTTTTTTTTTGTTTCTTTCAGAGGACATCAAATACTGTCAATCTTTCACATTGCTTGGCTGTTTGGTTTTTCAAATAACGTCTTTGGAAGCACAGAGCAGTTTCGTCTGATACCTAAGGATATCGTTCCTGAGATATTACCACTACCACTGTGTCCATTTCAGGATTTTCAATCTTTTCTCATTTATAATTTGTAGGAGTATATTATAAAACATGTCAAAATAATGAACGTGAAGCACATTCATTGCATTGACTTACAAATTGTTCCGTCAATCTTGCTTGGATGCACTTGCGATAGAAATACACTTTAATTTGTGCACTCTGTGTCATGAATAATCTTCAAAGACAAATCACTTCCACATTGCAGTGCGACCATAGACATAACTTTACATGAACTTTCTCCACTCTAAGGGTCCTCAGTACGAATACAATCCTCCATATACCAAACTGTGTATGTGTGCGTGTGCAGATGGTTCTGTCAGTTTGGATGGCGCTCTGAGCTGCCTCTCTCCCCCTCCCTCCCAGACTGAATTCCCTGATGGTTGTCACCCTGCGGTGCTGTCAACGCAGAGGAGTGTGAAGGCCAGCAGAGAGGGACATTGCATTACTTTCAACACCAGAGAGGCTGACAGATCCGCTGTGCACAAGGACACACAGATACACACAGAGACGAATATAGTCATGCAGACAAAATGCAGAGATGAAAACAGACACGCAAATCCACAAAGAGACAAATACAGACACACAGAGATGAATACAGATGCACAGGCGCACACAGAGATGAATACAGACGTGGAGCGACACACAGAAACAAATACAGGCACACAGATACACACGGAGACAAATACAGATAGGAAGATACACAACAGAGATGAATTCAGGCACGCAGATACACACAGAGACAAATATCAACATGCAGATACACAAAGACAAATAGACTCACACAGGTGCCCACAGGGATGAATACAGCGCAAGGATACACACAGAGATGAATACAGACACGCAGATACACACAGAGACAAACACAGACCCGCAGCTATACACAGAGACGAATGCAGACACACAGATACTCACACATGAACACAGGCATGCAGATAGACATAGAGATGAATACACACACGCAGATACAGACATGAATGCCAACACGCAGATGCACACAGAGATAGATGCAGACACGCAGATACACACAGAGGCACGCAGATAGACAGAGAGACGGATAGAGACACACAGATACACGTAAGATGAATACAGACACGCAGATACAAACAGAGACAAACACAAACACGGAGATACACACAGAGACGAATAGAGTCACACAGATGCCCACAGAGACGAATAAAGACACACGGATACACACAGAGATGAAAACAGACACACAGATACACACAGAGACAAACACAGATACGCAGACACACATACAGACTCTCAGATACACACAGAAACGAATTTAATGACACACACAGATGGATACAGGCAGGCAGATGCACATAGAGATGAATAAAGGCAGGCAGATGCACATACAGACACGCAGATTCAGAGATGAATGCAGACACGCAAATGTACACAGAGACGAATACATACACACAGAGACACAGAAAGGCAAATATAGACACGCAGATACACAGAAGGGCAAATATAGACACGCAGTTACAAAGATGAATAAAGTCACACAGATACCAACAGAGATGAATACAAATACACGTAAACACACAGAGTTGAATACAGATAAACTGATATACACAGAGACAAAAACAGACGTGCTGATACACACAGAGATACGCAGATGCACACAGAGACGAATAGAGACACACAGATACACGCAGAGATGGATACAGACACGCGGATACACACACAGTTGAATACGGACAGTCTGGTACACACAGAGATGAATACAGACATGCAGCTGCACACAGACATAAACTCAGGCATGCAGATACACACAGAGACAAATACAGACATGCAGATACACACAGAGACAAATACAGACATGCTGATATACACAGCGATGAATGCAGAAACGCAGATACACACAGTGAAAATATCAAACATGCAGAGACACACAGAGATGAATATAGATGCACAGACACACACGGAGACTGATGCAATAGCACATATACAGGCACACATAGACAAATTCCTGAAGAAGGGCTCATGCCCTAAACATCGATTCTCCTGCTCCTTGGATGCTGCCTGACCTGCTGCGCTTTTCCAGCAACACATTTTCAGCACACATAGACAAATGCCGATACACAGATGCACATGCACACACAGATACCCAGTCATCAATACAGATGCACTACACCCAGTGCCACACTGACGTTTAAATAGACATCGGGAATCTGCCAGTGTTTACTTTTCACGTGGTGACTTTCTCAATATTTCACTCACTCTGTGTGGCTTGTGTCAACCTTTCTGCTGTTCCATAGATAATTCTCTGCATTCTCTCTATAGCTTCCACCTCATTCCTTTAATGAGGTGACTAGAACACGGTATTACAAGTGTGGTGTTATGACACGGCGCTGAACCCTTCTGTTAATGAAACCAAACACTCAGAAAAGCTCACCTCGCTCATAATCTGTTAAAGTCGAGCGACAGAGAGCTCGCAAATTCCGCTACTTAACGGGAAATAATATCAATGTATCCCTTAATTCAAAAAGTGAACATTGAAAAACTACAGTTATTCCCAACTCTAATCTTCCCTTTCTCTGAACTGTTTGTTATCTTTCTCCACCTTTAACAATATAATCTTCCAATTAAAGAAAAGCTGCATTACAATTACTTAAAACAGACAGTGGCTGCAGTCTCCAATGCCCTCCTTCTTTCCACTGAATATCTCCCTGGGTCAATGCACTCGGATGGTAGACACAGCTCTACATGCTGCAAGGGTAACTTCTCCAGGTTTACAGAGTTATTCACTGCACAGCCCCCCGTGGACTGATGTGGTCTGCACAGTCTGTACAGATTGCTGGTTTGTATTGAGCACTACACTAGCCTCATCTGCACAGTGCTTCACGCTGAATATATACCTTATCTGGATTATGATGTCTGATTCTGTGAGGTGGAGTTGGTATCGGGCATAACTGACCATTTGAACTGATCTGTCAGCATATTTATTTTATGTTCTTACTCTTGTTATTGGACCCGTCAGCATCTGACTCCTCCGGCTAATCCCATTTCTCTGAGAAGAGCCGTGTTTATTCAACTTGTTGATCAAGTAATGATCCAAATATAACACGAGCATCTGTCTTTCTGTACCTTAACCTGACCGTTGGTGCTAATATTCCTGAATCCCCGGGGACGTAATTATGAAGTTCAGAAACAACATGCAAAGTGCACGGCTCATGCTCTTCTATACATCACGGCTGTGGGTCCCATTTGGATCCTTAATGTATCAAGAGCTTGCACTGTGAAGCTCAGAAACAATGAAATGGTGTGTCTCGGGCTTTTCACTGCCTGGTGTGTCCCATGTGGTGCTCCATGAACAGTGGAGTGTGTGTTGGGCTGTTGCTCACTTCCCCGTGTGTCATATGTAGTGGTCCTTGGACAGTGGAGTGTGTGTTGGGCTGTTGTTCACTTCCTGGTGTTTCCCATGTACTGCTCCTTGGTGGGCAGGGGGTCCCAGCAGCTTTGAGACACGTGTTTGAAACTTGGTCTGTGCCTGTTCACTGAACATCTGTGTTTGTCCCTCTCAGCTGATCATGCGGTCAATTACACGAGGAAGCCCATCGAGTACTATTGTTAATTACAAGGCATCAAACTTGGAACTGAGGGACTCCGGACTGACTCCTGTTATTGGAAAGTTAGTGGAATGGTGGGAATGTTTTATTGGAGGTTGTGCTGTGAGCTACCTCAGACATTCAGGAAGACCTGAGGATTTGGTGACACAACTGTGGATGGAGCATGGGGACGATAGTAAAAGCATCTGCGTCTGTAACATGAACAACAAATGGAGCAGAGGCTGCAGAGAGGGGAAGATCTGAAACCACACAATGCGTGTGTCTGGGGAAAGGGATCTGCTGGATCCACCCCGGGGTTTTCCAGGAACAGCTTCCCAAGCTCCACCGAATCAAAGAGCAGAGTGTGAGGGGACCCTGACTGAAGAAGGAACTGGTCACAGAGCGGTGTTACCTCCTTCAACAAGACCTGCAGCTTCATATCAGGGGGAGGACCGTGCTACCAGTGGTTTTTGGGTCAGAGTTTCATTCAGCTTCTATGTTCCAGAACTTTCCAGGCAGGACTGGGTGACAGCTCCATCATCTCTCCGATCTCAACATCAGTGTCATCATTCAGTGACAGAAGATATAGATGGTCGATGAGAGCAATAGGCCCGCTGGGAACATCAGGCAGCAGACAATCAGTGTGATGGAGCAACACAAGCCATGTCTGCACGGCTCAGAGTAAACCCTTCAGTACACACGGTATCACTAAGTCCTGTACTCCCTCTGTATTTCAGTAACATACTGCTTGCCGTTCTTCCTGGAAGAAAATTACAGGTTATATATGACGTTAAATCCCACCTGCCACACTTTTATCCATTGATTAACTTGTCCATTTCCATTTACAGACTCTACAACTTCCATTGATTATTTATTTTCCTGCTTATATTATTTCCATTGGCAAATTTAGTTACAGTACATTTGTTCCACTTCTCTAGATCATTGATATAGATGGTAAGTAGCTGAGGACTCTGCACTGGTCACTGTGTGCCCCTACTGGTTACATTCTTTTAAACTGATTAAATCTGATTTATCCGGAGCGCCTGCTTTCTGTCAATTAACCAGCCCTCCCCTATTCCTGTGTAACGCGATTGAAGTGCTGAAGAAAGACGAGGAACATCAGTCAGCAATCCAGCTCCTCTAGCCTGCTCCACCATTGAATACAATCATATGTGATATCAGCCTGCTCCAACATTGAAAACAATCATGGCTGATGCCAGCCTGCTCCACCATTGAATATAATCATTTCAGATGTCAGCCTGCTCCATTATTGAATACAATCATGGCTGATGTCAGCCTGCACCATTATCTCATCACTGCTCTAATTCCTCTCCACTTATCCTAAAACTCTGATCTCTTGTTGTAGGTTGCCCCACATGAGGAAATACCCAATGCATGTCGACATTATCAATCACCTTTAGCATTGTCCAGTCCTCAGTGACATCTCCTCCCATTTTTCTAAACTCCAGACAGTATAGGCCTGAATTGCTCAATCTCTCTTCAGAGGACAAACTCCTTATCTCTGGAATCACTCTAGTAAACCTCTTCTGAACTGCCTCCATGGTAATTACATCCCTCCTGCAGTCAGGACACCAACACTGTACACTTCAATTGCGATCTCACAAATGCCTGGCATTATTGCAGCAGTACCTCCCTCGCTTTATAATCTATTCTTTCAGAAATAAATACCAAATTTGCAGTTGCCTTTCTCATTATCTGCTTCCTGCATCTGTGTCTTTTGCGATATGGATGAGTATACCAGATCCCTCTGTACCTTAGCACTCTGTAGTTTCCCTCTGTTTGGATAGTAAGTTGCCTTTCTGTTACACTGACCAAAACGGCCGCATACTTTTAATTGTTTCATTTCATCTGCAACCTATCCTTAACCATTCATTACAATTTCTCAACTGAGTCATTGTCTTCTGAAAAACTGATTATAGCATGTCCATCCCCTCAAATAGGTGATAGTATTTATTGCTAATATTTGGGGCCTGGGGACTGAGCCCTCTGGTATTTTTGGAAACAGAAAATGAACCAGTTATTCCAACTCAATGCAGTTCTTTGTTTCGCCAAGCCTACATCCAAGCGAATAAATTACTTCTAACCACATGCAATCTTATTCTGCAGATTAATCTTTTTTGCACACCTTATTCAATGTCTTCTTCAAGTCCTGATTTTACATCTCCAGGATCCTCATTATGTAGCTTGCTTGTCACATTCTTAAAGACTCAAATAAATAATGAAAATATGATTCATCCTTTGTAAAATTATGTTGATTCTGATGGATTGTGGCTTCACTTTGTAAATGTCCTTTCATTAATTCCTGAATAATCGATTTTAATAATTTTCTTAAATTCCAGCAGTTTTCCCACTACGTTATATTCCATCGTGAATGTGGTAAGCTTGTACTCTCACTTCTATATATTTTCTTCATTCCCTCCAATCCTGTATCATTGACACATGGTGTGAAATGACCTACTCTGGTTGCTGTGTAAGAAGCATGAGTGGCTGAATGGACTCATTCTCTTCCCTGTGCACAAAATCAATGGGTTGATATCAAAACAAAATCAAAACAAAACATAGATTAAACCGAGCTGAACCAAGGCAAATTAACTTAAATTACATGAAGTTACAACATCCAGCACAATCCTACCAAAGCTCCCCATCACCGGTAGCATGAGTTGCCATACCCGTATTTCTTCAGAATTCTTCCTCTCAGAGCCCTCACTGTTACACAAATGTCCTGACCAATATAGCCAATAAAACCATGTGTATATGGTTGAAATAGGGCCGCCACGTCCTATGACAATGTTCATTTCTTGGGTGCCCATACTCATAAGGAAGTCGAGGGGAATGGGCTCCATAACTAGCCTACACCACGATTAGAGTCCTGGGAGGTTTCCTGGAACCCAGTTTATCAGAATGTTCTTCCTCGCACAAAATGAAAGAATACTAAACAATTTATTCCCATGCAAGTCCAAAGAGGGAAGATTCAGCGAACACAAGAGGAGGGGCACCGGATTTGCCTTGACCTCGGTTCCCAAAACCCCTTCCAAAACACTTGCTATCGTGCACCAATACCTACGAAGCTTGTGGCATGATCACAAGCCATACGTAAGTGTACGAACATCTATTGCACATTTGGGGCACATTGGGGACTCTCCTGTCTTAAAATTGACAGGCGACTCGGGTGTCAATTAAACCCTGTGGAGTACCTTCAACTGCATAGCCTACGTCCTATTGCAAATTGAAGTCTTCCTTACGGTTTCCCAAATATCTTCCCACTCCTATGGTGAGATCTCCACCCACAATTCCTGACCCCAGATTCCTTGCAGCAGCTCTATATCATTTGAGACACTACTTCTTAATAAATGATAGAGGGTGTTGACAGAGAGACCGCCTGTGGACGAAGCACTCTTCCCTCCATTTCCGACCTATGGGGACTAACCATGAATGTAGTCTTTTTTTCTGTCTAAAGTTCCTCGTCTAAAATTAACGAAAGTGGCCCCTCCAAGATAACTCATATTTCTGGCTCAGCTGCTCTAAAACCACCATGACCACCACGTCAAATAATTCTCCGAAACGGGAAACTCCTCTGGACTCTCAGAGCCGAAAGCCATAATCCATCAATCCCAGCTGGGATCCTAACAATCCTACAATGGGAATAAAAGGGGAAGATTATTTTTGTAAATTGCCCTCACTTTGTCGCATCATTTTCCAGGCTTTAACTATTCTAAGGACAATTGGATTTCTGCAATGGTCCATAACAGTTCTCGTCTTGTCCACGAACAACAGATTAATGAGGGGACATTTTGCCTGGGATGCCTCAATGTCCAGCCAAACTAATAGCAGGTCTTTGCAAGCTCAATCAGCCACATCCGATTGCAGGGAACCTCGTTGATATTTCTTAAAGTCCAGAAAATTCACACCCTTCATCTCCCGCAAAAGCTGCAATTTGGCGAGCTTCATAAGAGGCCACCTGTGGTGCCAGGTAAACAAGCTTAACCAACTGTAAAGCCTCCATAGAACCGACCTGGAGAGCATCAAAAGGACCATTCACATGGGATAGAAGAAACGAGGAAGTACATTCATTTTAACTGGAGGTATTCTACCCAACCAGGATATTGGAATATCTTCCCAGAGCCGAAGGTCCTGTCTTATCTTATCGAGCACTTGCACGAAGTTTGCTTTGTATAATTGACTGAAGGCCGGTGTGGTAAAAATGCCTAAATAGAGGAGACCTTGTTGTGACCATCTGAAAGTGAATTGGATTGCACCCGCCATGATCAGGTACTCGAATAACACCCGAACATGCATGGCGTCCGATTTCATAAAATTGATGTTATACTCCGAGATAGATTCAAATAAATCAATCACTTCTTTAAAACGGGGCAAAGATATCATCAGGTTAGTTAGAGAGTGAAGAACGTTATCTGTGTAAGGATGATGTCATGCCTTCCTGACCCTACAACCTGTTCAGTTATATTGGGGCCCCTCTGGGTAGCCTCTGCCAACGGCTCAATCACCAATACAAATAATAATGGCGAAAGGGGCACCTCTGCCGATGCTAAAATTATACCAGTAGACCTTATACCATTAGTGAGAACTCCTGTCGCTGTTGCATCACTATATAATTCTGCCATCCAACAGGCAAAGACACCTCCAAGGCAATACAGTTCCAAGACATAAAAGAGGTACGGCCACTACACCCAAGCAAATGCTTTCTCTGCATCCAGCGAGACTACCAAGCCTGGAATCGACCTTGCTGGCACACCTGAACCATATTTTGCACTCTCCTAATATTAATAGGGGACCTGTGACTCCTAATAAAACGTGTCTGGTCCGCTTTCACAATGAAGGACAATATCTTCTCCAGCCTTAACGCTAGTATTTTCAACAAAAGTTTAAATTCCACGTTTAATAACTGTATAGGCCTATACGAATAGGTAATCATCTGGGGCTTTCCCTCTCTTGAGAATAAGAGAAATGTTTGCTTCTCTCTGAGAGGATGGGAGGCAGCCCTGACCACAAGTATAATTGAATATATCCAACATTGGCCCAGCCATCATGTCTATGAACTCCTAATAAATCTCACTCCACAAGCCATCTTGCCAATCGGTTTGCCACTCTGGAGCAGCCTTACCGCATCCTGTATCGCTTGGATGTCACGGAGCATTCAAAAGAGACTCCTGCTCTGAAGTTATACCTGGGAGGTCCAGGGTCTTAAAAATGATTCCGTTTTCACCAATCTGTCCGCACAGTCCTCTGACTGGAGCAACCCAGAGTAGAAATTTCTGAATGCTGCATTAACCCTTTTGGGACGGCAGGTGATAGTAACAGCACCCTCTCTAATGGATGTAATCGATTGGGGGCACTCTTCTTTCTGGTCAAGTGCGCCAAATACCTTCTCAGTTTAGCACAATTCTCGAATAACCTCCATTTCGCAAAGGAAATCTCCCTCTTTGCTGTCTCGGTAAGTGCAGTGTTCAGAGCAGCCCAGAGGGCTGTAATCTGCTGCAACTTAGTTACAGACAGTCTGTCAAAGAATGCTGTCTCAGCTTCCTTCAGCCAAGCCTTGAGCATACGCTACTGCTGTCCCTTCTGCCGCTTCTGAGTCACCGAGTAAGACATAATCAAACCCCTTGCATAGGCCTTGGCAGTCTTCCAGAACACAGATGGGTTACTGACCGTACCCAAGTTAATGTCCCAATAAAAACTTCAAATCCCGCGAAAAGTACTCAATGAATTTGCTATCTTTCAGGAGGCAAGGATCCATGCGCCAGTGCTGCGAGCCTGTCCCATCGCCATCGGCGTGAACATCAACTTTCGCTGCTGCATGATCAGAATTTTGCAGGACAGCATCGAATTTAAAAAGTCCAATGGGGCAAAAAATATGTCAATCCTGTTATAGCACTTACGTGGGTTAGAAAAAAGGTGAAGCCCCTACCTACAGGGTGAAGACATCTCAAACGTTCACCAACGCAGCTCCCTGTTCAGGTCCACCAGCTGCCTTGATGGCTGGGAAATACCCGAGAGACCCCTTGACATCCTATCCACTTCGGGGTCCACAAGTCTATTAAAGTCTCCCTTTTAATTGTACAATGTTCCCCAAGGGTCATCAACCTGGAGTGCGCATTTGAGCGGGTGTGGTGGGGCAATATTATACAATGTCCCATATTCCTCTCCATGTATTAAAGCTTTAAGGATCAGAAACCACTCACGTTCGTCCTTAATTTGGTCAAACAACTGAAGTGGAAGGTTTGTATGAATGAGTGAAGCGACTCCTCTACTTTTCAAATTAAAGGATGAAATAAACACCAGACCGAACCTTCCCTGCTGTAACTTTAAGTGCTCCTTATCAGTTAGATGTGTTTCTTGCAGCAAGGCTACATTGACCCCTTCCTTTCTGAGGCTTGAAAGCATCTTTTTCTCTTAATCAGTGAGTGACTCTCCTTAAGGTTCCACGTGCACCATTAAACAAGCGGTTAGCCATAACTATCCGAAGCAGCCCATGACCCATTAAAAAAGTCCAATGGGGCAAAAAAATGTCAATCCTGGTATAGCACTTACGTGGGTTAGAAAAAAAGGTGAAGCCCCTACCTACAGGGTGAAGACATCTCAAAAGTTCACCAACGCAGCTCCCTGTTCAGGTCCACCAGCTGCCTTGATGGGGCAGCCTTGATGGAGAAGAACCCCTTTATAGCACGTCAAATGAAAGCAGTAAACAGTTCATACCAACTTGAAACTATAACTACAATAACAACCAAATCAAAACTTCTCACAAATATTTCTAAAATGAGCCAACATATAACACAAATAAGTGGAGAGATCCCCCCTTCCTGCAGAGGGTGTACATATTACCCATTAATCCCCCATGGCTCTTCCGAGCTGAAGCCGCTCATCAAATCCAGGCAAAACAATGTTTTCAAAAGTTGTATGCGTCTTACAACAAGAAAATTAAATCCGTCCCATCCATACTTTGACCTCAGGCAGTCCGGGTGAAACAAAATGTAACCACCCCCACCATCCCCAAACCCACTTTCTCATTCGGCAGTAAGTGAGAGAAATGAAAAGAAGTTGACGAGCTGGCCGTTTTCTTCTCGTTCTGGCAGCCCGACCAGGCTGATGTTCTTCTGATGGCCCTGATTTTCGAGGTCGTTGACCTACTCTACTAAGGCCCTTAGCTACCATTCCAGGGCTTCGACACGACCCGCCGAGGATTCTGCCATGGTTTCCAAAGTCGCGATCCGCTGTTCCACCTCGACGATGCACGGGCCGAGACGCTGGGTCTCCTGATCCTGCTTCTGCAGCTTGTCTGAGATCAGTTACCGCCTGGTTCAGATCTCCTCCATCGCTGAATCAATCTTCTCTCGCAGGCTCTGAACTCTGAGGCCAGGCTCTACTCCACAGATAAGTCTCCTGGAGCGTTCGCAGAGGCCGACGTCACAGCCACGGGTGTATCCATTGCTGCGGTGCACTGCTGGTTGTGATCCTCATGATCCTTTTCCCTTAGTTATTTTCCGTTGCTCACTTAAAATGGCATAGAGCAATACTGGGGATCAAAAACCTCCGATTTTACCACAATAGGGAAGAAAGAGATGGTGAATGCATAACGTTGTCTGGGTTCTGGTGCAGAGCTCAGCAGGGCAGACCTTCTGGATCACCGCCATCTTGGATCTCACCCGAATAATCACTGTTAACAAACTTTTTTTGAAATGATTTGAAGCTGTTTCTTGTAGGGGCAGACAATGGAGAACTATTGGATGTGATATAGTTAGATATTCAGGTGGATGTTTAAGAGTTCAGAAAGTGAGTAGTAAATAAAATTGAACCAACGTGGTTCAGGGGCGACTTTAGTAAACGGAAAAGTAAAAGTGAAGTTGGCCTTCAGTTAACGGAAATTGGAATATCGAAGTAAAGGCGTTCTGCACAGACTGCATGCAGTGTGGATGAGATTATACCTGTGTTCTGTACTGTTTCAAAAAATGAGAAGTGATCTCAGGGAAACTTAGAAAATTCACCCTCAGCAGACTGACTAATACAGGGGCATGGAGAAGTGCAGCAGGCAAAGTTAGGGGGAACCCAAGATGTTCTACAAAAACAAGCTGAACAGAATAACCAGGAAAAATTTCGGACCCATATCGAAACCAATGGGGTAATCAGTATGTGAAACCGGGGAACATTGATAGACTGTGACGTGAGAGTTTCACATCTGTTTTATTTGAGAAAGGAAGATGCAGGTACAGAATTCAAGAAGATGGACTGGGAAGTTCTCGAGCAGATTTATATAAGATGCAAGTTGGGATTAATGATTTTGGATGATGTAAAGTCCAGATGAGTTGTATCGCAGGATGCTGTTGGAGACAAGAGAGGAAATGTCCTGACCTAAATGTTTTAGTCGAATCTGACCACACAAGGGAGGTGCTAGAGGGCTAGAAAACAGCTATGTGGTCCCAAGTCACTGGGAAGGTGGTAGCGATACACCAGTGTCTGGTGGTGTACCACAGCGAGAAGTGTAATGTATCTAATAATTTGTGGTATTCATAAATGATGTAAGTGTTAATGTGGAGGGGGTGGTGGGGGGTGGGGGCTGGGCGTAATAAGTAATTTTGTGTTTGACACAAAGATTGGCCAGGTGTTTGGCAGTGAGGAGGAAGGCCTTATGTTATGGGAAGATACAGGTGGAATTGTCAGATCAATGGCAGATGGAATGGAACATTGATAAATAGCATGTGATGCAATTTGGATGAAGGAACTAGACAGGGGAGAATTCAATAAATAGCAGAACACGAGGGAGGTCAGAGGGTGTTTCTCCACACATCCCTGAATGTGACTGGACAGTGTAATAGCCAGTTAAGAAATCACACGGGACTGTAGGCATTGTGTTTGTTCATCGAGGCGACATAATATAAGTTAAACATGCCATTGGTTAGGCCATAGATAGAATACTGTGTGCAGTTCTGGCATCCACATTACAGGAAGTGTTTTGGTTTCTCAGTAACATCAGAAGCTATTGGGGTCACCACAGAGTTGGAAGCTTCAGTGGATTTGTTTTCCTTCCTAGATTGGAGAACTGCATCTGACAATCTGTATCTGATCTTTCCTTTTCCTTTTTGCCAAGTACATGTTTAGGGGATATTACGTATCAGAACATTTCATTGTTGATAGGCTAAGCCTTCAAATATTTTTGAGGAGCCCTGCGGTCTTCTATAACACGTGACTCCTTCTCTTCTTGTATAATTCGTTGGATGCAGTAAATGGGCTATCTCTACACTTCTCCAATATTTTCATTGAGCTGAATGACTTCCTCATATTCCTGTGAAGCCAGCGTGAGGCGCTGAATAATCTCTTCCTTTTAACTGTGGAAATGTGCAGTGTCCAGCAGCATTGTTACATGAATGTTACCGATACTTCCAACAGAACAAGCCTGAATGTTGTTTAGGTCGTGCTGCACATGGACACAGACTAGTTCAGGAGCTGAAGGGGGACATTTTTCCTGAATATTGTGTGACCTTCAATGAACACCCTCACTTCTAATCTTTATGAAGCAGCTGAAGATGTTTGTGCTGAGGAAGCTACCTTGAGGATCTTTCGCAGACATGTCCAGGACTGCATGGATTTGATGTCAGGGCCGGTCACTCTTCCCTGAGCCCTTGTGTTCACGTCTTTTGCTCATATCAATAGTTCACAGTGTGGGGGTAAGGAGTGCTTTTTGACCAATCAGAGTTGAGGGCTGTGAAGAATTCGACATGAAAGAGGATATTATACCTTATGATCTTATTGTGGGTGAAGACATGCTTGTGGGGCGAGGGGGGCGTGTGGATGAATGACATACCCCTGGTTGTGGGCTTCTCACATTCTATTATTGGAAAGTAGAAGGTGTTATTTTCCTGGAAGCTCTGTTATTGAATGTTGCCAGATTGTCTGGACCATCTCTGGCTGAGGTGAAGGGGCTGTATTCACAGTGCAACTGGGTCTACAACATGACCAACATATGAAGTACATGTTGCAGAGAGGGGAAGCTCTATAAAGAGAGATGAGCGACCTCTTTGATACCCAACCTGGGTTTTCCAATTACATTTTCCAAACCAGCCCAAATTGTGTGTGACAGTTTTGAGGGGCTGAATGGTCTCCTGTGTTTCTGTGCACTAGGGTATCGCAGTAAGTAGCCTCTAACTGTCCCTGTCTAGCAGGTTTGAGGGACTGAATGGAACACAGAAACATGGGACTGAGGAGCAGAAATGGGCCATTAGACACTTTGAGCCTTCTCCAACAGGCACTAAGATTGTGGCTGATCAGGTTATGGTCACAGCCCCACTTCCCTGACTGTATCCCGTTATCCATGACTCACTTCTCTGCCAAATATTTAACTAACTCAGCTTTGAATCAATGTAAACAAAGAAGCATCTCAAACTTGTGGGGAAGAGAATTCCCACATGAAATGTCTGTTTAGAATGTCTCCTCATCCCTCTTATAAGAGTCATGTATCATGAAAAATTTTCCGTGCTGACCAGACATCCCAATCTGATCGAGTTTGTTTTGCCAGCATTTGACTCATATTCCTCTGTACCTCCTTATTCAGATACCCATCAAGATGCCAGACTCCACCACTTCCTCTGGCAGATGATTCCATATGCACACCTCCCTCTGTATGAAAACAATTCCTCTAAGTTCCATCTAAAATATTTCCCCTCGCACCTTAAACCTATACCCTCTATTTTTGGAATCCCCTATTCTGGGAAATAGACCTTGTCTATTTACAAAATCCATGCCCCTTA